>NW_025963711.1:0-50595 GCF_910591885.1 Bombus terrestris
TGGGACATCGTGGGGCAACGTGGGACAACGTGGGACAACGTGGGACATCGTGGGACAACGTGGGACAACGTGGGACAACGTGGGACAACGTGGGACAACGTGGGACACCGTTGGACACCGTTGGACACCGTTGGACACCGTTGGACATCGTTGGACACCGTGGGACAACGTGGGACAACGTGGGACAACGTGGGAAACCATGGAACAACGTGGGACAACGTGGGACACCGTTGGACATCGTTGGACATCGTTGGACACCGTGGGACAACGTGGGACAACGTGGGACAACGTGGGACAACGTCGGACAACGTGGGACAACGTGGGACAACGTGGGACAACGTGGGACAACGTGGGACAACGTGGGACAACGTGGGACAACGTGGGACACCGTTGGACACCGTGGGACACCGTTGGACACCGTTGGACATCGTTGGACACCGTGGGACAACGTGGGACAACGTGGGACAACGTGGGACAACGTGGGACATCGTGGGACAACGTGGGACAACGTGGGACAACGTGGGACAACGTGGGACAACGTGGGACAACGTGGGACAACGTGGGACAACGTGGGACAACGTGGGACAACGTGGGACAACGTGGGACAACGTGGGACAACGTGGGACAACGTGGGACATCGTGGGACAACGTGGGACAACGTGGGACAACGTGGGACATCGTGGGACAACGTGGGACAACGTGGGACAACGTGGGACATCGTGGGACAACGTGGGACAACGTGGGACAACGTGGGACAAAGTGGGACAACGTGGGACACCGTTGGACACCGTTGGACACCGTTGGACACCGTTGGACATCGTTGGACACCGTGGGACAACGTGGGACAACGTGGGACAACGTGGGAAACCATGGGACAACGTGGGACAACGTGGGACACCGTGGGACATCGTTGGACATCGTTGGACACCGTGGGACAACGTGGGACAACGTGGGACAACGTGGGACAACGTGGGACAACGTCGGACAACGTGGGACAACGTGGGACATCGTGGGACAACGTGGGACAACGTGGGACAACGTGGGACAACGTGGGACAACGTGGGACACCGTTGGACACCGTGGGACACCGTTGGACACCGTTGGACATCGTTGGACACCGTGGGACAACGTGGGACAACGTGGGACAACGTGGGACAACGTGGGACATCGTGGGACAACGTGGGACAACGTGGGACAACGTGGGACATCGTGGGACAACGTGGGACAACGTGGGACATCGTGGGACAACGTGGGACAACGTGGGACAACGTGGGACATCGTGGGACAACGTGGGACAACGTGGGACAACGTTGGACACCGTTGGACACCGTTGGACATCGTTGGACACCGTGGGACAACGTGGGACAACGTGGGACAACGTGGGACAACGTGGGACAACGTGGGACAACGTGGGACATCGTGGGACAACGTGGGACAACGTGGGACAACGTGGGACAACGTGGGACAACGTGGGACACCGTTGGACACCGTGGGACACCGTTGGACACCGTTGGACATCGTTGGACACCGTGGGACAACGTGGGACAACGTGGGACAACGTGGGACATCGTGGGACAACGTGGGACAACGTGGGACAACGTGGGACAACGTGGGACATCGTGGGACAACGTGGGACAACGTGGGACAACGTGGGACATCGTGGGACAACGTGGGACAACGTGGGACAACGTGGGACAACGTGGGACAACGTGGGACACCGTTGGACACCGTTGGACACCGTTGGACACCGTTGGACATCGTTGGACACCGTGGGACAACGTGGGACAACGTGGGACAACGTGGGAAACCATGGAACAACGTGGGACAACGTGGGACACCGTTGGACATCGTTGGACATCGTTGGACACCGTGGGACAACGTGGGACAACGTGGGACAACGTGGGACAACGTCGGACAACGTGGGACAACGTGGGACATCGTGGGACAACGTGGGACAACGTGGGACAACGTGGGACAACGTGGGACAACGTGGGACACCGTTGGACACCGTGGGACACCGTTGGACACCGTTGGACATCGTTGGACACCGTGGGACAACGTGGGACAACGTGGGACAACGTGGGACAACGTGGGACATCGTGGGACAACGTGGGACAACGTGGGACAACGTGGGACAACGTGGGACAACGTGGGACATCGTGGGACAACGTGGGACAACGTGGGACAACGTGGGACATCGTGGGACAACGTGGGACAACGTGGGACAACGTGGGACATCGTGGGACAACGTGGGACAACGTGGGACAACGTGGGACAACGTGGGACAACGTGGGACACCGTTGGACACCGTTGGACACCGTTGGACACCGTTGGACATCGTTGGACACCGTGGGACAACGTGGGACAACGTGGGACAACGTGGGAAACCATGGAACAACGTGGGACAACGTGGGACACCGTTGGACATCGTTGGACATCGTTGGACACCGTGGGACAACGTGGGACAACGTGGGACAACGTGGGACAACGTCGGACAACGTGGGACAACGTGGGACAACGTGGGACAACGTGGGACAACGTGGGACAACGTGGGACAACGTGGGACAACGTGGGACACCGTTGGACACCGTTGGACACCGTTGGACACCGTTGGACATCGTTGGACACCGTGGGACAACGTGGGACAACGTGGGACAACGTGGGAAACCATGGAACAACGTGGGACAACGTGGGACACCGTTGGACATCGTTGGACAACGTGGGATAACGTGGGACAACGTGGGACAACGTGGGACAACGTGGGACAACGTGGGACAACGTGGGACACCGTTGGACACCGTGGGACACCGTTGGACACCGTTGGACATCGTTGGACACCGTGGGACAACGTGGGACAACGTGGGACAACGTGGGACAACGTGGGACAACGTGGGACAACGTGGGACAACGTGGGACAACGTGGGACAACGTGGGACAACGTGGGACAACGTGGGACATCGTGGGACAACGTGGGACAACGTGGGACAACGTGGGACAACGTGGGACACCGTTGGACAACGTGGGACACCGTTGGACATCGTTGGACACCGTGGGACAACGTGGGACAACGTGGGACCACGTGGGACAACGTGGGACAACGTGGGACAACGTGGGACAACGTGGGACAACGTGGGACAACGTGGGACATCGTGGGACAACGTGGGACAACGTGGGACAACGTGGGACAACGTGGGACATCGTGGGACAACGTGGGACAACGTGGGACAACGTGGGACATCGTGGGACAACGTGGGACAACGTGGGACACCGTTGGACACCGTTGGACATCGTTGGACACCGTGGGACAACGTGGGACAACGTGGGACAACGTGGGACAACGTGGGACATCGTGGGACAACGTGGGACAACGTGGGACAACGTGGGACAACGTGGGACATCGTGGGACAACGTGGGACAACGTGGGACAACGTGGGACATCGTGGGACAACGTGGGACAACGTGGGACAACGTGGGACAACGTGGGACAACGTGGGACAACGTGGGACACCGTTGGACAACGTGGGACAACGTGGGACAACGTGGGACAACGTGGGACATCGTGGGACAACGTGGGACAACGTGGGACAACGTGGGACACCGTTGGACATCGTTGGCCACCGTGGGACAACGTGCGACAACGTGGGACAACGTGGGACAACGTGGGACAACGTGGGACAACGTGGGAAACCATGGAACAACGTGGGACAACGTGGGACACCGTTCGACATCGTTGGACAACGTGGGACAACGTGGGACAACGTGGGACAACGTGGGACAACGTGGGACAACGTGGGACACCGTTGGACACCGTGGGACAACGTGGGACAACGTGGGACAACGTGGGACAACGTGGGACATCGTGGGACAACGTGGGACAACGTGGGACAACGTGGGACAACGTGGGACAACGTGGGACAACGTGGGACAACGTGGGACAACGTGGGACAACGTGGGACAACGTGGGACAACGTGGGACAACGTGGGACAACGTGGGACATCGTGGGACAACGTGGGACAACGTGGGACAACGTGGGACAACGTGGGACAACGTGGGACAACGTGGGACAACGTGGGACAACGTGGGACACCGTTGGACATCGTTGGACAACGTGGGACAACGTGGGACAACGTGGGACAACGTGGGACAACGTGGGACAACGTGGGACACCGTTGGACACCGTTGGACATCGCTGGACAACGTGGGACAACGTGGGACAACGTGGGACAACGTGGGACAACGTGGGACAACGTTGGACACCGTTGGACACCGTTGGACATCGTTGGACACCGTGGGACAACGTGGGACAACGTGGGACAACGTGGGACACCGTTGGACACCGTGGGACACCGTTGGACACCGTTGGACATCGTTGGACACCGTGGGACAACGTGGGACAACGTGGGACAACGTGGGACAACGTGGGACATCGTGGGACAACGTGGGACAACGTGGGACAACGTGGGACAACGTGGGACATCGTGGGGCAACGTGGGACAACGTGGGACAACGTGGGACATCGTGGGACAACGTGGGACAACGTGGGACAACGTGGGACAACGTGGGATAACGTGGGACACCGTTGGACACCGTTGGACACCGTTGGACACCGTTGGACATCGTTGGACACCGTGGGACAACGTGGGACAACGTGGGACAACGTGGGAAACCATGGAACAACGTGGGACAACGTGGGACACCGTTGGACATCGTTGGACATCGTTGGACACCGTGGGACAACGTGGGACAACGTGGGACAACGTGGGACAACGTCGGACAACGTGGGACAACGTGGGACAACGTGGGACAACGTGGGACAACGTGGGACAACGTGGGACAACGTGGGACAACGTGGGACACCGTTGGACACCGTGGGACACCGTTGGACACCGTTGGACATCGTTGGACACCGTGGGACAACGTGGGACAACGTGGGACAACGTGGGACAACGTGGGACATCGTGGGACAACGTGGGACAACGTGGGACAACGTGGGACAACGTGGGACAACGTGGGACAACGTGGGACAACGTGGGACAACGTGGGACAACGTGGGACAACGTGGGACAACGTGGGACAACGTGGGACAACGTGGGACAACGTGGGACATCGTGGGACAACGTGGGACAACGTGGGACAACGTGGGACATCGTGGGACAACGTGGGACAACGTGGGACAACGTGGGACATCGTGGGACAACGTGGGACAACGTGGGACAACGTGGGACAAAGTGGGACAACGTGGGACACCGTTGGACACCGTTGGACACCGTTGGACACCGTTGGACATCGTTGGACACCGTGGGACAACGTGGGACAACGTGGGACAACGTGGGAAACCATGGAACAACGTGGGACAACGTGGGACACCGTTGGACATCGTTGGACATCGTTGGACACCGTGGGACAACGTGGGACAACGTGGGACAACGTGGGACAACGTGGGACAACGTCGGACAACGTGGGACAACGTGGGACATCGTGGGACAACGTGGGACAACGTGGGACAACGTGGGACAACGTGGGACAACGTGGGACACCGTTGGACACCGTGGGACACCGTTGGACACCGTTGGACATCGTTGGACACCGTGGGACAACGTGGGACAACGTGGGACAACGTGGGACAACGTGGGACAACGTGGGACACCGTTGGACATCGTTGGACAACGTGGGACAACGTGGGACAACGTGGGACAACGTGGGACAACGTGGGACAACGTGGGACAACGTGGGACATCGTGGGACAACGTGGGACAACGTGGGACAACGTGGGACATCGTGGGACAACGTGGGACAACGTGGGACAACGTTGGACACCGTTGGACACCGTTGGACATCGTTGGACACCGTGGGACAACGTGGGACAACGTGGGACAACGTGGGACAACGTGGGACAACGTGGGACAACGTGGGACATCGTGGGACAACGTGGGACAACGTGGGACAACGTGGGACAACGTGGGACAACGTGGGACACCGTTGGACACCGTGGGACACCGTTGGACACCGTTGGACATCGTTGGACACCGTGGGACAACGTGGGACAACGTGGGACAACGTGGGACATCGTGGGACAACGTGGGACAACGTGGGACAACGTGGGACAACGTGGGACATCGTGGGACAACGTGGGACAACGTGGGACAACGTGGGACATCGTGGGACAACGTGGGACAACGTGGGACAACGTGGGACAACGTGGGACAACGTGGGACACCGTTGGACACCGTTGGACACCGTTGGACACCGTTGGACATCGTTGGACACCGTGGGACAACGTGGGACAACGTGGGACAACGTGGGAAACCATGGAACAACGTGGGACAACGTGGGACACCGTTGGACATCGTTGGACATCGTTGGACACCGTGGGACAACGTGGGACAACGTGGGACAACGTGGGACAACGTCGGACAACGTGGGACAACGTGGGACATCGTGGGACAACGTGGGACAACGTGGGACAACGTGGGACAACGTGGGACAACGTGGGACACCGTTGGACACCGTGGGACACCGTTGGACACCGTTGGACATCGTTGGACACCGTGGGACAACGTGGGACAACGTGGGACAACGTGGGACAACGTGGGACATCGTGGGACAACGTGGGACAACGTGGGACAACGTGGGACAACGTGGGACAACGTGGGACATCGTGGGACAACGTGGGACAACGTGGGACAACGTGGGACATCGTGGGACAACGTGGGACAACGTGGGACAACGTGGGACATCGTGGGACAACGTGGGACAACGTGGGACAACGTGGGACAACGTGGGACAACGTGGGACACCGTTGGACACCGTTGGACACCGTTGGACACCGTTGGACATCGTTGGACACCGTGGGACAACGTGGGACAACGTGGGACAACGTGGGAAACCATGGAACAACGTGGGACAACGTGGGACACCGTTGGACATCGTTGGACATCGTTGGACACCGTGGGACAACGTGGGACAACGTGGGACAACGTGGGACAACGTCGGACAACGTGGGACAACGTGGGACAACGTGGGACAACGTGGGACAACGTGGGACAACGTGGGACAACGTGGGACAACGTGGGACACCGTTGGACACCGTTGGACACCGTTGGACACCGTTGGACATCGTTGGACACCGTGGGACAACGTGGGACAACGTGGGACAACGTGGGAAACCATGGAACAACGTGGGACAACGTGGGACACCGTTGGACATCGTTGGACAACGTGGGATAACGTGGGACAACGTGGGACAACGTGGGACAACGTGGGACAACGTGGGACAACGTGGGACACCGTTGGACACCGTGGGACACCGTTGGACACCGTTGGACATCGTTGGACACCGTGGGACAACGTGGGACAACGTGGGACAACGTGGGACAACGTGGGACAACGTGGGACAACGTGGGACAACGTGGGACAACGTGGGACAACGTGGGACAACGTGGGACAACGTGGGACATCGTGGGACAACGTGGGACAACGTGGGACAACGTGGGACAACGTGGGACACCGTTGGACAACGTGGGACACCGTTGGACAACGTGGGACACCGTTGGACATCGTTGGACACCGTGGGACAACGTGGGACAACGTGGGACCACGTGGGACAACGTGGGACAACGTGGGACAACGTGGGACAACGTGGGACAACGTGGGACAACGTGGGACAACGTGGGACATCGTGGGACAACGTGGGACAACGTGGGACAACGTGGGACAACGTGGGACACCGTTGGACATCGTTGGCCACCGTGGGACAACGTGCGACAACGTGGGACAACGTGGGACAACGTGGGACAACGTGGGACAACGTGGGAAACCATGGAACAACGTGGGACAACGTGGGACACCGTTCGACATCGTTGGACAACGTGGGACAACGTGGGACAACGTGGGACAACGTGGGACAACGTGGGACAACGTGGGACACCGTTGGACACCGTGGGACACCGTTGGACACCGTTGGACATCGTTGGACACCGTGGGACAACGTGGGACAACGTGGGACAACGTGGGACAACGTGGGACAACGTGGGACAACGTGGGACAACGTGGGACAACGTGGGACACCGTTGGACAACGTGGGACACCGTTGGACATCGTTGGACACCGTGGGACAACGTGGGACAACGTGGGACAACGTGGGACAACGTGGGACACCGTTGGACATCGTTGGACATCGTTGGACATCGTGGGACACCGTTGGACATCGTTGGACATCGTTGGACACCGTTGGACACCGTTGGACAACGTGGGACATCGTGGGACAACGTGGGACAACGTGGGACAACGTGGGACAACGTGGGACACCGTTGGACACCGTGGGACACCGTTGGACACCGTTGGACACCGTTGGACATCGTTGGACATCGTTGGACATCGTGGGACACCGTTGGACATCGTTGGACATCGTTGGACACCGTTGGACATCGTTGGACACCGTTGGACATCGTTGAACATCGTTGGACATCCTGGGACACCGTTGGACATCGTTGGACATCGTTGGACACC
The DNA here is from genome assembly GCF_910591885.1 of Bombus terrestris. NCBI lineage: Eukaryota > Metazoa > Arthropoda > Insecta > Hymenoptera > Apidae > Bombus > Bombus terrestris. The sequence goes on from NW_025963711.1 coordinate 8,510, forward strand.
GTGGGACAACGTGGGACAACGTCTGACAACGTGGGAAACCATGGAACAACGTGGGACAACGTGGGACACCGTTGGACATCGTTGGACAACGTGGGACAACGTGGGACAACGTGGGACAACGTGGGACAACGTGGGACAACGTGGGACAACGTGGGACACCGTTGGACACCGTGGGACACCGTTGGACACCGTTGGACATCGTTGGACACCGTGGGACAACGTGGGACAACGTGGGACAACGTGGGACAACGTGGGACAACGTGGGACAACGTGGGACAACGTGGGACAACGTGGGACAACGTGGGACAACGTGGGACAACGTGGGACAACGTGGGACAACGTGGGACAACGTGGGACACCGTTGGACACCGTGGGACACCGTTGGACACCGTTGGACATCGTTGGACATCGTTGGACATCGTTGGACATCGTTGGACACCGTTGGACACCGTTGGACACCGTTGGACATCGTTGGACACCGTGGGACAACGTGGGACAACGTGGGACAACGTGGGACAACGTGGGACAACGTGGGACATCGTGGGACAACGTGGGACAACGTGGGACAACGTGGGACAACGTGGGACAACGTGGGACACCGTTGGACACCGTGGGACACCGTTGGACACCGTTGGACATCGTTGGACACCGTGGGACAACGTGGGACAACGTGGGACAACGTGGGACATCGTGGGACAACGTGGGACAACGTGGGACAACGTGGGACAACGTGGGACATCGTGGGACAACGTGGGACAACGTGGGACAACGTGGGACAACGTGGGACAACGTGGGACAACGTGGGACAACGTGGGACAACGTGGGACAACGTGGGACACCGTTGGACACCGTTGGACACCGTTGGACACCGTTGGACATCGTTGGACACCGTGGGACAACGTGGGACAACATGGGACAACGTGGGAAACCATGGAACAACGTGGGACAACGTGGGACACCGTTGGACATCGTTGGACATCGTTGGACACCGTGGGACAACGTGGGACAACGTGGGACAACGTGGGACAACGTCGGACAACGTGGGACAACGTGGGACATCGTGGGACAACGTGGGACAACGTGGGACAACGTGGGACAACGTGGGACAACGTGGGACACCGTTGGACACCGTGGGACACCGTTGGACACCGTTGGACATCGTTGGACACCGTGGGACAACGTGGGACAACGTGGGACAACGTGGGACAACGTGGGACAACGTGGGACAACGTGGGACAACGTGGGACAACGTGGGACAACGTGGGACATCGTGGGACAACGTGGGACAACGTGGGACAACGTGGGACATCGTGGGACAACGTGGGACAACGTGGGACAACGTGGGACAACGTGGGACAACGTGGGACAACGTGGGACACCGTTGGACACCGTGGGACACCGTTGGACACCGTTGGACATCGTTGGACACCGTGGGACAACGTGGGACAACGTGGGACAACGTGGGACAACGTGGGACAACGTGGGACAACGTGGGACATCGTGGGACAACGTGGGACAACGTGGGACAACGTGGGACACCGTTGGACATCGTTGGCCACCGTGGGACAACGTGCGACAACGTGGGACAACGTGGGACAACGTGGGACAACGTGGGACAACGTGGGAAACCATGGAACAACGTGGGACAACGTGGGACACCGTTCGACATCGTTGGACAACGTGGGACAACGTGGGACAACGTGGGACAACGTGGGACAACGTGGGACAACGTGGGACACCGTTGGACACCGTGGGACACCGTTGGACACCGTTGGACATCGTTGGACACCGTGGGACAACGTGGGACAACGTGGGACAACGTGGGACAACGTGGGACAACGTGGGACAACGTGGGACAACGTGGGACAACGTGGGACAACGTGGGACAACGTGGGACACCGTTGGACAACGTGGGACACCGTTGGACATCGTTGGACACCGTGGGACAACGTGGGACAACGTGGGACAACGTGGGACAACGTGGGACACCGTTGGACATCGTTGGACATCGTTGGACATCGTGGGACACCGTTGGACATCGTTGGACATCGTTGGACACCGTTGGACACCGTTGGACAACGTGGGACATCGTGGGACAACGTGGGACAACGTGGGACAACGTGGGACAACGTGGGACACCGTTGGACACCGTGGGACACCGTTGGACACCGTTGGACACCGTTGGACATCGTTGGACATCGTTGGACATCGTGGGACACCGTTGGACATCGTTGGACATCGCTGGACACCGTTGGACATCGTTGGACACCGTTGGACATCGTTGGACATCGTTGGACATCCTGGGACACCGTTGGACATCGTTGGACATCGTTGGACACCGTGGGACAACGTGGGACAACGTGGGACAACGTGGGACACCGTGGAACAACGTGGGACAACGTGGGACACCGTTGGACATCGTTGGACAACGTGGGACAACGTGGGACAACGTGGGACAACGTGGGACAACGTGGGACAACGTGGGACAACGTGGGACACCGTTGGACACCGTGGGACACCGTTGGACACCGTTGGACATCGTTGGACACCGTGGGACAACGTGGGACAACGTGGGACAACGTGGGACTACGTGGGACAACGTGGGACAACGTGGGACAACGTGGGACAACGTGGGACAACGTGGGACAACGTGGGACAACGTGGGACAACGTGGGACACCGTGGGACAACGTGGGACACCGTTGGACACCGTGGGACACCGTTGGACACCGTTGGACATCGTTGGACATCGTTGGACATCGTTGGACATCGTTGGACACCGTTGGACACCGTTGGACACCGTTGGACATCGTTGGACACCGTTGGACATCGTTGGACATCGTTGGACATCCTGGGACACCGTTGGACATCGTTGGACATCGTTGGACACCGTGGGACAACGTGGGACACCGTGGGACAACGTGGGACACCGTTGGACACCGTGGGACACCGTTGGACACCGTTGGACACCGTTGGGCATCGTTGGACACCGTGGGACAACGTGGGACAACGTGGGACAACGTGGGACATCGTGGGACAACGTCGGACAACGTGGGACAACGTGGGACAACGTGGGACAACGTGGGACAACGTGGGACAACGTGGGACAACGTGGGACATCGTGGGACAACGTGGGACAACGTGGGACAACGTGGGACAACGTGGGACATCGTTGGACACCGTTGGACACCGTGGGACAACGTGGGACAACGTGGGACAACGTGAGACAACGTGGGACAACGTGGGACAACGTGGGACAACGTGGGACAACGTGGGACAACGTGGGACAACGTGGGACAACGTGGGACAACGTGGGACAACGTGGGACAACGTGGGACATCGTGGGACAACGTGGGACAACGTGGGACAACGTGGGACAACGTGGGACAACATGGGACACCGTTGGACATCGTTGGACACCGTGGGACAACGTGGGACAACGTGGGACAACGTGGGACACCGTTGGACACCGTTGGACACCGTTGGACACCGTTGGACATCGTTGGACACCGTGGGACAACGTGGGACAACGTGGGACAACGTGGGACAACGTGGGACAACGTGGGACAACGTGGGACAACGTGGGACAACGTGGGACAACGTGGGACAACGTGGGACAACGTGGGACAACGTGGGACAACGTGGGACAACGTGGGACAACGTGGGACAACGTGGGACACCGTTGGACACCGTGGGACACCGTTGGACACCGTTGGACATCGTTGGACATCGTTGGACATCGTTGGACATCGTTGGACACCGTTGGACACCGTTGGACACCGTTGGACATCGTTGGACACCGTGGGACAACGTGGGACAACGTGGGACAACGTGGGACATCGTGGGACAACGTGGGACAACGTGGGACAACGTGGGACAACGTGGGACAACGTGGGACAACGTGGGACAACGTGGGACAACGTGGGACAACGTGGGACAACGTGGGACAACGTGGGACAACGTGGGACAACGTGGGACAACGTGGGACATCGTGGGACAACGTGGGACAACGTGGGACAACGTGGGACAACGTGGGACAACATGGGACACCGTTGGACATCGTTGGACACCGTGGGACAACGTGGGACAACGTGGGACAACGTGGGACACCGTTGGACACCGTTGGACACCGTTGGACACCGTTGGACATCGTTGGACACCGTGGGACAACGTGGGACAACGTGGGACAACGTGGGACAACGTGGGACAACGTGGGACAACGTGGGACAACGTGGGACAACGTGGGACAACGTGGGACAACGTGGGACAACGTGGGACAACGTGGGACAACGTGGGACAACGTGGGACACCGTTGGACACCGTGGGACACCGTTGGACACCGTTGGACATCGTTGGACATCGTTGGACATCGTTGGACATCGTTGGACACCGTTGGACACCGTTGGACACCGTTGGACATCGTTGGACACCGTGGGACAACGTGGGACAACGTGGGACAACGTGGGACAACGTGGGACAACGTGGGACAACGTGGGACATCGTGGGACAACGTGGGACAACGTGGGACAACGTGGGACAACGTGGGACAACGTGGGACACCGTTGGACACCGTGGGACACCGTTGGACACCGTTGGACATCGTTGGACACCGTGGGACAACGTGGGACAACGTGGGACAACGTGGGACACCGTTGGACACCGTTGGACACCGTTGGACACCGTTGGACATCGTTGGACACCGTGGGACAACGTGGGACAACGTGGGACAACGTGGGAAACCATGGAACAACGTGGGACAACGTGGGACACCGTTGGACATCGTTGGACATCGTTGGACACCGTGGGACAACGTGGGACAACGTGGGACAACGTGGGACAACGTCGGACAACGTGGGACAACGTGGGACATCGTGGGACAACGTGGGACAACGTGGGACAACGTGGGACAACGTGGGACAACGTGGGACACCGTTGGACACCGTGGGACACCGTTGGACACCGTTGGACATCGTTGGACACCGTGGGACAACGTGGGACAACGTGGGACAACGTGGGACAACGTGGGACATCGTGGGACAACGTGGGACAACGTGGGACAACGTGGGACAACGTGGGACATCGTGGGACAACGTGGGACAACGTGGGACAACGTGGGACATCGTGGGACAACGTGGGACAACGTGGGACAACGTGGGACAACGTGGGACAACGTGGGACACCGTTGGACACCGTTGGACACCGTTGGACACCGTTGGACATCGTTGGACACCGTGGGACAACGTGGGACAACGTGGGACAACGTGGGAAACCATGGAACAACGTGGGACAACGTGGGACACCGTTGGACATCGTTGGACATCGTTGGACACCGTGGGACAACGTGGGACAACGTGGGACAACGTGGGACAACGTCGGACAACGTGGGACAACGTGGGACAACGTGGGACAACGTGGGACAACGTGGGACAACGTGGGACAACGTGGGACAACGTGGGACATCGTGGGACAACGTGGGACAACGTGGGACAACGTGGGACAACGTGGGACATCGTTGGACACCGTTGGACACCGTGGGACAACGTGGGACAACGTTTGACAACGTGGGACAACGTGGGACAACGTGGGACAACGTGGGACAACGTGGGACAACGTGGGACAACGTGGGACAACGTGGGACAACGTGGGACAACGTGGGACACCGTTGGACATCGTTGGACAACGTGGGACAACGTGGGACAACGTGGGACAACGTGGGACAACGTGGGACAACGTGGGACAACGTGGGACAACGTGGGACAACGTGGGACAACGTGGGACAACGTGGGACAACGTGGGACAACGTGGGACAACGTGGGACAACGTGGGACAACGTGGGACAACGTGGGACAACGTGGGACATCGTGGGACAACGCGGGACAACGTGGGACACCGTTGGACATCGTTGGACACCGTGGGACAACGTGGGACAACGTGGGACAACGTGGGACACCGTGGGACACCGTTGGACACCGTTGGACACCGTTGGACATCGTTGGACACCGTGGGACAACGTGGGACAACGTGGGACAACGTGGGAAACCATGGAACAACGTGGGACAACGTGGGACACCGTTGGACATCGTTGGACAACGTGGGACAACGTGGGACAACGTGGGACAACGTGGGACAACGTGGGACAACGTGGGACAACGTGGGACACCGTTGGACACCGTGGGACACCGTTGGACACCGTTGGACATCGTTGGACACCGTGGGACAACGTGGGACAACGTGGGACAACGTGGGACAACGTGGGACACCGTTGGACACCGTTGGACACCGTTGGACACCGTTGGACATCGTTGGACACCGTGGGACAACGTGGGACAACGTGGGACAACGTGGGAAACCATGGAACAACGTGGGACAACGTGGGACACCGTTGGACATCGTTGGACATCGTTGGACACCGTGGGACAACGTGGGACAACGTGGGAAAACGTGGGACAACGTGGGACACCGTTGGACATCGCTGGACACCGTTGGACATCGTTGGACACCGTGGGACAACGTGGGACAACGTGGGACAACGTGGGACAACGTGGGACAACGTGGGACAACGTGGGACAACGTGGGACAACGTGGGACAACGTGGGACAACGTGGGACAACGTGGGACAACGTGGGACATCGTGGGACAACGTGGGACAACGTGGGACAACGTGGGACAACGTGGGACATCGTTGGACACCGTTGGACACCGTGGGACAACGTGGGACAACGTGGGACAACGTGGGACAACGTGGGACAACGTGGGACAACGTGGGACAACGTGGGACAACGTGGGACAACGTGGGACAACGTGGGACAACGTGGGACAACGTGGGACAACGTGGGACAACGTGGGACATCGTGGGACAACGTGGGACAACGTGGGACACCGTTGGACATCGCTGGACAACGTGGGACAACGTGGGACAACGTGGGACAACGTGGGACACCGTTGGACACCGTTGGACACCGTTGGACACCGTTGGACATCGTTGGACACCGTGGGACAACGTGGGACAACGTGGGACAACGTGGGAAACCATGGAACAACGTGGGACAACGTGGGACACCGTTGGACATCGTTGGACAACGTGGGACAACGTGGGACAACGTGGGACAACGTGGGACAACGTGGGACAACGTGGGACAACGTGGGACACCGTTGGACACCGTGGGACACCGTTGGACACCGTTGGACATCGTTGGACACCGTGGGACAACGTGGGACAACGTGGGACAACGTGGGACAACGTGGGACAACGTGGGACAACGTGGGACAACGTGGGACAACGTGGGACAACGTGGGACAACGTGGGACAACGTGGGACAACGTGGGACATCGTGGGACAACGTGGGACAACGTGGGACAACGTGGGACAACGTGGGACAACGTGGGACACCGTTGGACACCGTGGGACACCGTTGGACACCGTTGGACCTCGTTGGACATCGTTGGACATCGTTGGACACCGTTGGACACCGTTGGACACCGTTGGACATCGTTGGACACCGTGGGACAACGTGGGACAACGTGGGACAACGTGGGACAACGTGGGACAACGTGGGACACCGTTGGACACCGTGGGACACCGTTGGACACCGTTGGACATCGTTGGACACCGTGGGACAACGTGGGACAACGTGGGACAACGTGGGACATCGTGGGACAACGTGGGACAACGTGGGACAACGTGGGACAACGTGGGACATCGTGGGACAACGTGGGACAACGTGGGACAACGTGGGACAACGTGGGACAACGTGGGACAACGTGGGACAACGTGGGACAACGTGGGACAACGTGGGACACCGTTGGACACCGTTGGACACCGTTGGACACCGTTGGACACCGTTGGACATCGTTGGACACCGTGGGACAACGTGGGACAACGTGGGACAACGTGGGACAACGTGGGACAACGTGGGACACCGTTGGACACCGTGGGACACCGTTGGACACCGTTGGACATCGTTGGACACCGTGGGACAACGTGGGACAACGTGGGACAACGTGGGACATCGTGGGACAACGTGGGACAACGTGGGACAACGTGGGACAACGTGGGACATCGTGGGACAACGTGGGACAACGTGGGACAACGTGGGACAACGTGGGACAACGTGGGACAACGTGGGACAACGTGGGACAACGTGGGACAACGTGGGACACCGTTGGACACCGTTGGACACCGTTGGACACCGTTGGACACCGTTGGACATCGTTGGACACCGTGGGACAACGTGGGACAACGTGGGACAACGTGGGACAACGTGGGACAACGTGGGACAACGTGGGACATCGTGGGACAACGTGGGACAACGTGGGACAACGTGGGACAACGTGGGACAACGTGGGACACCGTTGGACACCGTGGGACACCGTTGGACACCGTTGGACATCGTTGGACACCGTGGGACAACGTGGGACAACGTGGGACAACGTGGGACATCGTGGGACAACGTGGGACAACGTGGGACAACGTGGGACAACGTGGGACATCGTGGGACAACGTGGGACAACGTGGGACAACGTGGGACAACGTGGGACAACGTGGGACAACGTGGGACAACGTGGGACAACGTGGGACAACGTGGGACAACGTGGGACACCGTTGGACACCGTTGGACACCGTTGGACACCGTTGGACATCGTTGGACACCGTGGGACAACGTGGGACAACGTGGGACAACGTGGGAAACCATGGAACAACGTGGGACAACGTGGGACACCGTTGGACATCGTTGGACATCGTTGGACACCGTGGGACAACGTGGGACAACGTGGGACAACGTGGGACAACGTCGGACAACGTGGGACAACGTGGGACATCGTGGGACAACGTGGGACAACGTGGGACAACGTGGGACAACGTGGGACAACGTGGGACACCGTTGGACACCGTGGGACACCGTTGGACACCGTTGGACATCGTTGGACACCGTGGGACAACGTGGGACAACGTGGGACAACGTGGGACAACGTGGGACATCGTGGGACAACGTGGGACAACGTGGGACAACGTGGGACAACGTGGGACATCGTGGGACAACGTGGGACAACGTGGGACAACGTGGGACATCGTGGGACAACGTGGGACAACGTGGGACAACGTGGGACAACGTGGGACAACGTGGGACACCGTTGGACACCGTTGGACACCGTTGGACACAGTTGGACATCGTTGGACACCGTGGGACAACGTGGGACAACGTGGGACAACGTGGGAAACCATGGAACAACGTGGGACAACGTGGGACACCGTTGGACATCGTTGGACATCGTTGGACACCGTGGGACAACGTGGGACAACGTGGGACAACGTGGGACAACGTCGGACAACGTGGGACAACGTGGGACAACGTGGGACAACGTGGGACAACGTGGGACAACGTGGGACAACGTGGGACAACGTGGGACAACGTGGGACAACGTGGGACATCGTGGGACAACGTGGGACAACGTGGGACAACGTGGGACAACGTGGGACATCGTTGGACACCGTTGGACACCGTGGGACAACGTGGGACAACGTGGGACAACGTGGGACAACGTGGGACAACGTGGGACAACGTGGGACAACGTGGGACAACGTGGGACAACGTGGGACACCGTTGGACATCGTTGGACAACGTGGGACAACGTGGGACAACGTGGGACAACGTGGGACAACGTGGGACAACGTGGGACACCGTTGGACACCGTTGGACATCGTTGGACACCGTGGGACAACGTGGGACAACGTGGGACAACGTGGGACAACGTGGGACAACGTGGGACAACGTTGGACAACGTGGGACAACGTGGGACAACGTGGGACAACGTGGGACATCGTGGGACAACGTGGGACAACGTGGGACACCGTTGGACATCGTTGGACACCGTGGGACAACGTGGGACAACGTGGGACAACGTGGGACACCGTTGGACACCGTTGGACACCGTTGGACACCGTTGGACATCGTTGGACACCGTGGGACAACGTGGGACAACGTGGGACAACGTGGGAAACCATGGAACAACGTGGGACAACGTGGGACACCGTTGGACATCGTTGGACAACGTGGGACAACGTGGGACAACGTGGGACAACGTGGGACAACGTGGGACAACGTGGGACAACGTGGGACACCGTTGGACACCGTGGGACACCGTTGGACACCGTTGGACATCGTTGGACACCGTGGGACAACGTGGGACAACGTGGGACAACGTGGGACAACGTGGGACAACGTGGGACAACGTGGGACAACGTGGGACAACGTGGGACAACGTGGGACAACGTGGGACAACGTGGGACAACGTGGGACAACGTGGGACAACGTGGGACAACGTGGGACAACGTGGGACAACGTGGGACATCGTGGGACAACGTGGGACAGCGTGGGACAACGTGGGACAACGTGGGACACCGTTGGACAACGTGGGACACCGTTGGACATCGTTGGACTCCGTGGGACAACGTGGGACAACGTGGGACCACGTGGGACAACGTGGGACAACGTGGGACAACGTGGGACAACGTGGGACATCGTGGGACAACGTGGGACAACGTGGGACAACGTGGGACAACGTGGGACAACGTGGGACACCGTTGGACACCGTTGGACACCGTTGGACACCGTTGGACATCGTTGGACACCGTGGGACAACGTGGGACAACGTGGGACAACGTGGGAAACCATGGAACAACGTGGGACAACGTGGGACACCGTTGGACATCGTTGGACATCGTTGGACACCGTGGGACAACGTGGGACAACGTGGGAAAACGTGGGACAACGTGGGACACCGTTGGACATCGCTGGACACCGTTGGACATCGTTGGACACCGTGGGACAACGTGGGACAACGTGGGACAACGTGGGACAACGTGGGACAACGTGGGACAACGTGGGACAACGTGGGACAACGTGGGACAACGTGGGACAACGTGGGACAACGTGGGACATCGTGGGACAACGTGGGACAACGTGGGACAACGTGGGACAACGTGGGACATCGTTGGACACCGTTGGACACCGTGGGACAACGTGGGACAACGTGGGACAACGTGGGACAACGTGGGACAACGTGGGACAACGTGGGACAACGTGGGACAACGTGGGACAACGTGGGACAACGTGGGACAACGTGGGACAACGTGGGACAACGTGGGACAACGTGGGACATCGTGGGACAACGTGGGACAACGTGGGACACCGTTGGACATCGTTGGACAACGTGGGACAACGTGGGACAACGTGGGACAACGTGGGACACCGTTGGACACCGTTGGACACCGTTGGACACCGTTGGACATCGTTGGACACCGTGGGACAACGTGGGACAACGTGGGACAACGTGGGAAACCATGGAACAACGTGGGACAACGTGGGACACCGTTGGACATCGTTGGACAACGTGGGACAACGTGGGACAACGTGGGACAACGTGGGACACCGTTGGACACCGTGGGACACCGTTGGACACCGTTGGACATCGTTGGACACCGTGGGACAACGTGGGACAACGTGGGACAACGTGGGACAACGTGGGACAACGTGGGACAACGTGGGACAACGTGGGACAACGTGGGACAACGTGGGACAACGTGGGACAACGTGGGACATCGTGGGACAACGTGGGACAACGTGGGACAACGTGGGACAACGTGGTACACCGTTGGACAACGTGGGACACCGTTGGACATCGTTGGACACCGTGGGACAACGTGGGACAACTTGGGACCACGTGGGACAACGTGGGACAACGTGGGACAACGTGGGACAACGTGGGACAACGTGGGACAACGTGGGACATCGTGGGACAACGTGGGACAACGTGGGACAACGTGGGACAACGTGGGACAACGTGGGACACCGTTGGACATCGTTGGACACCGTGGGACAACGTGGGACAACGTGGGACAACGTGGGACAACGTGGGACAACGTGGGACAACGTGGGAAACCATGGAACAACGTGGGACAACGTGGGACACCGTTGGACATCGTTGGACAACGTGGGACAACGTGGGACAACGTGGGACAACGTGGGACAACGTGGGACAACGTGGGACAACGTGGGACAACGTGGGAAACCATGGAACAACGCGGGACAACGTGGGACACCGTTGGACATCGTTGGACATCGTTGGACACCGTGGGACAACGTGGGACAACGTGGGAAAACGTGGGACAACGTGGGACAACGTTGGACATCGCTGGACACCGTTGGACACCGTGGGACAACGTGGGACAACGTGGGAAAACGTGGGACAACGTGGGACACCGTTGGACATCGCTGGACACCGTTGGACATCGTTGGACACCGTGGGACAACGTGGGACAACGTGGGACAACGTGGGACAACGTGGGACAACGTGGGACAACGTGGGACAACGTGGGACAACGTGGGAAACCATGGAACAACGTGGGACAACGTGGGACACCGTTGGACATCGTTGGACATCGTTGGACACCGTGGGACAACGTGGGACAACGTGGGACAACGTGGGAAAACGTGGGACAACGTGGGACACCGTTGGACATCGCTGGACACCGTTGGACATCGTTGGACACCGTGGGACAACGTGGGACAACGTGGGACAACGTGGGACAACGTGGGACACCGTTGGACATCGTTGGACAACGTGGGACAACGTGGGACAACGTGGGACAACGTGGGACAACGTGGGACACCGTTGGACATCGTTGGACACCGTGGGACAACGTGGGACAACGTGGGACAACGTGGGACAACGTGGGACAACGTGGGAAACCATGGAACAACGTGGGACAACGTGGGACACCGTTGGACAACGTGGGACATCGTGGGACAACGTGGGACAACGTGGGACACCGTTGGACACCGTTGGACATCGTTGGACACCGTGGGACAACGTGGGACAACGTGGGACAACGTGGGACAACGTGGGACATCGTGGGACAACGTGGGACAACGTGGGACAACGTGGGACATCGTTGGACACCGTTGGACACCGTGGGACAACGTGGGACAACGTGGGACAACGTGGGACAACGTGGGACAACGTGGGACAACGTGGGACAACGTGGGACAACGTGGGACAACGTGGGACAACGTGGGACAACTTGGGACAACGTGGGACAACGTGGGACAACGTGGGACATCGTGGGACAACGTGGGACAACGTGGGACACCGTTGGACATCGTTGGACAACGTGGGACAACGTGGGACAACGTGGGACAACGTGGGACACCGTTGGACACCGTTGGACACCGTTGGACACCGTTGGACATCGTTGGACACCGTGGGACAACGTGGGACAACGTGGGACAACGTGGGAAACCATGGAACAACGTGGGACAACGTGGGACACCGTTGGACATCGTTGGACAACGTGGGACAACGTGGGACAACGTGGGACAACGTGGGACAACGTGGGACAACGTGGGACAACGTGGGACACCGTTGGACACCGTGGGACACCGTTGGACACCGTTGGACATCGTTGGACAACGTGGGACAACGTGGGACAACGTGGGAAACCATGGAACAACGTGGGACAACGTTGGACACCGTGGGACAACGTGGGACAACGTGGGACAACGTGGGAAACCATGGAACAACGTGGGACAACGTGGGACACCGTTGGACATCGTTGGACAACGTGGGACAACGTGGGACAACGTGGGACACCGTTGGACACCGTGGGACACCGTTGGACACCGTTGGACATCGTTGGACACCGTGGGACAACGTGGGACAACGTGGGACAACGTGGGACAACGTGGGACAACGTGGGACAACGTGGGACAACGTGGGACAACGTGGGACAACGTGGGACAACGTGGGACAACGTGGGACATCGTGGGACAACGTGGGACAACGTGGGACAACGTGGGACAACGTGGGACACCGTTGGACAACGTGGGACACCGTTGGACATCGTTGGACACCGTGGGACAACGTGGGACAACGTGGGACCACGTGGGACAACGTGGGACAACGTGGGACAACGTGGGACAACGTGGGACAACGTGGGACAACGTGGGACAACGTGGGACATCGTGGGACAACGTGGGACAACGTGGGACAACGTGGGACAACGTGGGACACCGTTGGACATCGTTGGACACCGTGGGACAACGTGGGACAACGTGGGACAACGTGGGACAACGTGGGACAACGTGGGACAACGTGGGAAACCATGGAACAACGTGGGACAACGTTGGACACCGTGGGACAACGTGGGACAACGTGGGACAACGTGGGAAACCATGGAACAACGTGGGACAACGTGGGACACCGTTGGACATCGTTGGACAACGTGGGACAACGTGGGACAACGTGGGACAACGTGGGACAACGTGGGACAACGTGGGACAACGTGGGACACCGTTGGACACCGTGGGACACCGTTGGACACCGTTGGACATCGTTGGACACCGTGGGACAACGTGGGACAACGTGGGACAACGTGGGACAACGTGGGACAACGTGGGACAACGTGGGACAACGTGGGACAACGTGGGACAACGTGGGACAACGTGGGACAACGTGGGACATCGTGGGACAACGTGGGACAACGTGGGACAACGTGGGACAACGTGGGACACCGTTGGACAACGTGGGACACCGTTGGACATCGTTGGACACCGTGGGACAACGTGGGACAACTTGGGACCACGTGGGACAACGTGGGACAACGTGGGACAACGTGGGACAACGTGGGACAACGTGGGACAACGTGGGACAACGTGGGACATCGTGGGACAACGTGGGACAACGTGGGACAACGTGGGACACCGTTGGACATCGTTGGACACCGTGGGACAACGTGGGACAACGTGGGACAACGTGGGACAACGTGGGACAACGTGGGACAACGTGGGAAACCATGGAACAACGTGGGACAACGTGGGACACCGTTGGACATCGTTGGACAACGTGGGACAACGTGGGACAACGTGGGACAACGTGGGACAACGTGGGACAACGTGGGACAACGTGGGACAACGTGGGACAACGTGGGAAACCATGGAACAACGTGGGACAACGTGGGACACCGTTGGACATCGTTGGACATCGTTGGACACCGTGGGACAACGTGGGACACCGTTGGACATCGCTGGACACCGTTGGACACCGTGGGACAACGTGGGACAACGTGGGAAAACGTGGGACAACGTGGGACACCGTTGGACATCGCTGGACACCGTTGGACATCGTTGGACACCGTGGGACAACGTGGGACAACGTGGGACAACGTGGGACAACGTGGGACAACGTGGGACAACGTGGGACAACGTGGGACAACGTGGGACAACGTGGGACACCATGGAACAACGTGGGACAACGTGGGACACCGTTGGACATCGTTGGACATCGTTGGACACCGTGGGACAACGTGGGACAACGTGGGACAACGTGGGACAACGTCGGACAACGTGGGACAACGTGGGACATCGTGGGACAACGTGGGACAACGTGGGACAACGTGGGACACCGTTGGACACCGTGGGACACCGTTGGACACCGTTGGACATCGTTGGACACCGTGGGACAACGTGGGACAACGTGGGACAACGTGGGACAACGTGGGACATCGTGGGACAACGTGGGACAACGTGGGACAACGTGGGACATCGTTGGACACCGTTGGACACCGTGGGACAACGTGGGACAACGTGGGACAACGTGGGACAACGTGGGACATCGTGGGACAACGTGGGACAACGTGGGACACCGTTGGACATCGTTGGACAACGTGGGACAACGTGGGACAACGTGGGACAACGTGGGACACCGTTGGACACCGTTGGACACCGTTGGACACCGTTGGACATCGTTGGACACCGTGGGACAACGTGGGACAACGTGGGAAACCATGGAACAACGTGGGACAACGTGGGACACCGTTGGACATCGTTGGACAACGTGGGACAACGTGGGACAACGTGGGACAACGTGGGACAACGTGGGACAACGTGGGACAACGTGGGACACCGTTGGACACCGTGGGACACCGTTGGACACCGTTGGACATCGTTGGACACCGTGGGACAACGTGGGACAACGTGGGACAACGTGGGACAACGTGGGACAACGTGGGACAACGTGGGACAACGTGGGACAACGTGGGACAACGTGGGACAACGTGGGACATCGTGGGACAACGTGGGACAACGTGGGACAACGTGGGACAACGTGGGACACCGTTGGACAACGTGGGACACCGTTGGACATCGTTGGACACCGTGGGACAACGTGGGACAACGTGGGACCACGTGGGACAACGTGGGACAACGTGGGACAACGTGGGACAACGTGGGACAACGTGGGACAACGTGGGACAACGTGGGACATCGTGGGACAACGTGGGACAACGTGGGACAACGTGGGACAACGTGGGACAACGTGGGACACCGTTGGACATCGTTGGACACCGTTGGACATCGTTGGACACCGTGGGACAACGTGGGACAACGTGGGACAACGTGGGACAACGTGGGACACCGTTGGACATCGTTGGACAACGTGGGACAACGTGGGACAACGTGGGACAACGTGGGACAACGTGGGACACCGTTGGACATCGTTGGACACCGTGGGACAACGTGGGACAACGTGGGACAACGTGGGAGACCATGGAACAACGTGGGACAACGTGGGACACCGTTGGACAACGTGGGACATCGTGGGACAACGTGGGACAACGTGGGACAACGTGGGACAACGTGGGACAACGTGGGACACCGTTGGACACCGTGGGACACCGTTGGACACCGTTGGACATCGTTGGACACCGTGGGACAACGTGGGACAACGTGGGACAACGTGGGACAACGTGGGACATCGTGGGACAACGTGGGACAACGTGGGACAACGTGGGACATCGTTGGACACCGTTGGACACCGTGGGACAACGTGGGACAACGTGGGACAACGTGGGACAACGTGGGACAACGTGGGACAACGTGGGACAACGTGGGACAACGTGGGACAACGTGGGACAACGTGGGACAACGTGGGACAACGTGGGACAACGTGGGACAACGTGGGACATCGTGGGACAACGTGGGACAACGTGGGACACCGTTGGACATCGTTGGACAACGTGGGACAACGTGGGACAACGTGGGACAACGTGGGACACCGTTGGACACCGTTGGACACCGTTGGACACCGTTGGACATCGTTGGACACCGTGGGACAACGTGGGACAACGTGGGACAACGTGGGAAACCATGGAACAACGTGGGACAACGTGGGACACCGTTGGACATCGTTGGACAACGTGGGACAACGTGGGACAACGTGGGACAACGTGGGACAACGTGGGACAACGTGGGACAACGTGGGACACCGTTGGACACCGTGGGACACCGTTGGACACCGTTGGACATCGTTGGACAACGTGGGACAACGTGGGACAACGTGGGAAACCATGGAACAACGTGGGACAACGTTGGACACCGTGGGACAACGTGGGACAACGTGGGACAACGTGGGAAACCATGGAACAACGTGGGACAACGTGGGACACCGTTGGACATCGTTGGACAACGTGGGACAACGTGGGACAACGTGGGACACCGTTGGACACCGTGGGACACCGTTGGACACCGTTGGACATCGTTGGACACCGTGGGACAACGTGGGACAACGTGGGACAACGTGGGACAACGTGGGACAACGTGGGACAACGTGGGACAACGTGGGACAACGTGGGACAACGTGGGACAACGTGGGACAACTTGGGACAACGTGGGACAACGTGGGACAACGTGGGACATCGTGGGACAACGTGGGACAACGTGGGACAACGTGGGACAACGTGGGACAACGTGGGACAACGTGGGACAACGTGGGACAACGTGGGACAACGTGGGACAACGTGGGACAACGTGGGACAACGTGGGACAACGTGGGACATCGTGGGACAACGTGGGACAACGTGGGACACCGTTGGACATCGTTGGACAACGTGGGACAACGTGGGACAACGTGGGACAACGTGGGACACCGTTGGACACCGTTGGACACCGTTGGACACCGTTGGACATCGTTGGACACCGTGGGACAACGTGGGACAACGTGGGAAACCATGGAACAACGTGGGACAACGTGGGACACCGTTGGACATCGTTGGACAACGTGGGACAACGTGGGACAACGTGGGACAACGTGGGACAACGTGGGACAACGTGGGACAACGTGGGACACCGTTGGACACCGTGGGACACCGTTGGACACCGTTGGACATCGTTGGACACCGTGGGACAACGTGGGACAACGTGGGACAACGTGGGACAACGTGGGACAACGTGGGACAACGTGGGACAACGTGGGACAACGTGGGACAACGTGGGACAACGTGGGACAACGTGGGACATCGTGGGACAACGTGGGACAACGTGGGACAACGTGGGACAACGTGGGACACCGTTGGACAACGTGGGACACCGTTGGACATCGTTGGACACCGTGGGACAACGTGGGACAACGTGGGACCACGTGGGACAACGTGGGACAACGTGGGACAACGTGGGACAACGTGGGACAACGTGGGACAACGTGGGACAACGTGGGACATCGTGGGACAACGTGGGACAACGTGGGACAACGTGGGACAACGTGGGACAACGTGGGACACCGTTGGACATCGTTGGACACCGTTGGACATCGTTGGACACCGTGGGACAACGTGGGACAACGTGGGACAACGTGGGACAACGTGGGACACCGTTGGACATCGTTGGACAACGTGGGACAACGTGGGACAACGTGGGACAACGTGGGACAACGTGGGACACCGTTGGACATCGTTGGACACCGTGGGACAACGTGGGACAACGTGGGACAACGTGGGAGACCATGGAACAACGTGGGACAACGTGGGACACCGTTGGACAACGTGGGACATCGTGGGACAACGTGGGACAACGTGGGACAACGTGGGACAACGTGGGACAACGTGGGACACCGTTGGACACCGTGGGACACCGTTGGACAACGTGGGACACCGTTGGACATCGTTGGACAACGTGGGACAACGTGGGACAACGTGGGACAACGTGGGACACCGTTGGACACCGTTGGACACCGTTGGACACCGTTGGACATCGTTGGACACCGTGGGACAACGTGGGACAACGTGGGACAACGTGGGAAACCATGGAACAACGTGGGACAACGTGGGACACCGTTGGACATCGTTGGACAACGTGGGACAACGTGGGACAACGTGGGACAACGTGGGACAACGTGGGACAACGTGGGACAACGTGGGACACCGTTGGACACCGTGGGACACCGTTGGACACCGTTGGACATCGTTGGACAACGTGGGACAACGTGGGACAACGTGGGAAACCATGGAACAACGTGGGACAACGTTGGACACCGTGGGACAACGTGGGACAACGTGGGACAACGTGGGAAACCATGGAACAACGTGGGACAACGTGGGACACCGTTGGACATCGTTGGACAACGTGGGACAACGTGGGACAACGTGGGACACCGTTGGACACCGTGGGACACCGTTGGACACCGTTGGACATCGTTGGACACCGTGGGACAACGTGGGACAACGTGGGACAACGTGGGACAACGTGGGACAACGTGGGACAACGTGGGACAACGTGGGACAACGTGGGACAACGTGGGACAACGTGGGACAACTTGGGACAACGTGGGACAACGTGGGACAACGTGGGACATCGTGGGACAACGTGGGACAACGTGGGACACCGTTGGACATCGTTGGACAACGTGGGACAACGTGGGACAACGTGGGACAACGTGGGACACCGTTGGACACCGTTGGACACCGTTGGACACCGTTGGACATCGTTGGACACCGTGGGACAACGTGGGACAACGTGGGACAACGTGGGAAACCATGGAACAACGTGGGACAACGTGGGACACCGTTGGACATCGTTGGACAACGTGGGACAACGTGGGACAACGTGGGACAACGTGGGACAACGTGGGACAACGTGGGACAACGTGGGACACCGTTGGACACCGTGGGACACCGTTGGACACCGTTGGACATCGTTGGACAACGTGGGACAACGTGGGACAACGTGGGAAACCATGGAACAACGTGGGACAACGTTGGACACCGTGGGACAACGTGGGACAACGTGGGACAACGTGGGAAACCATGGAACAACGTGGGACAACGTGGGACACCGTTGGACATCGTTGGACAACGTGGGACAACGTGGGACAACGTGGGACACCGTTGGACACCGTGGGACACCGTTGGACACCGTTGGACATCGTTGGACACCGTGGGACAACGTGGGACAACGTGGGACAACGTGGGACAACGTGGGACAACGTGGGACAACGTGGGACAACGTGGGACAACGTGGGACAACGTGGGACAACGTGGGACAACGTGGGACAACGTGGGACATCGTGGGACAACGTGGGACAACGTGGGACAACGTGGGACAACGTGGGACACCGTTGGACAACGTGGGACACCGTTGGACATCGTTGGACACCGTGGGACAACGTGGGACAACGTGGGACCACGTGGGACAACGTGGGACAACGTGGGACAACGTGGGACCACGTGGGACAACGTGGGACAACGTGGGACAACGTGGGACAACGTGGGACAACGTGGGACAACGTGGGACAACGTGGGACATCGTGGGACAACGTGGGACAACGTGGGACAACGTGGGACAACGTGGGACACCGTTGGACATCGTTGGACACCGTGGGACAACGTGGGACAACGTGGGACAACGTGGGACAACGTGGGACAACGTGGGACAACGTGGGAAACCATGGAACAACGTGGGACAACGTTGGACACCGTGGGACAACGTGGGACAACGTGGGACAACGTGGGAAACCATGGAACAACGTGGGACAACGTGGGACACCGTTGGACATCGTTGGACAACGTGGGACAACGTGGGACATCGTGGGACAACGTGGGACATCGTTGGACACCGTTGGACACCGTGGGACAACGTGGGACAACGTGGGACAACGTGGGACAACGTGGGACAACGTGGGACACCGTGGGACAACGTGGGACAACGTGGGACAACGTGGGACAACGTGGGACAACGTGGGACAACGTGGGACAACGTGGGACAACGTGGGACAACGTGGGACAACGTGGGACAACGTGGGACATCGTGGGACAACGTGGGACAACGTGGGACAACGTGGGACAACGTGGGACACCGTTGGACAACGTGGGACACCGTTGGACATCGTTGGACACCGTGGGACAACGTGGGACAACTTGGGACCACGTGGGACAACGTGGGACAACGTGGGACAACGTGGGACAACGTGGGACAACGTGGGACAACGTGGGACAACGTGGGACATCGTGGGACAACGTGGGACAACGTGGGACAACGTGGGACACCGTTGGACATCGTTGGACACCGTGGGACAACGTGGGACAACGTGGGACAACGTGGGACAACGTGGGACAACGTGGGACAACGTGGGAAACCATGGAACAACGTGGGACAACGTGGGACACCGTTGGACATCGTTGGACAACGTGGGACAACGTGGGACAACGTGGGACAACGTGGGACAACGTGGGACAACGTGGGACAACGTGGGACAACGTGGGACAACGTGGGAAACCATGGAACAACGTGGGACAACGTGGGACACCGTTGGACATCGTTGGACATCGTTGGACACCGTGGGACAACGTGGGACACCGTTGGACATCGCTGGACACCGTTGGACACCGTGGGACAACGTGGGACAACGTGGGAAAACGTGGGACAACGTGGGACACCGTTGGACATCGCTGGACACCGTTGGACATCGTTGGACACCGTGGGACAACGTGGGACAACGTGGGACAACGTGGGACAACGTGGGACAACGTGGGACAACGTGGGACAACGTGGGACAACGTGGGACAACGTGGGAAACCATGGAACAACGTGGGACAACGTGGGACACCGTTGGACATCGTTGGACATCGTTGGACACCGTGGGACAACGTGGGACAACGTGGGACAACGTGGGACAACGTCGGACAACGTGGGACAACGTGGGACATCGTGGGACAACGTGGGACATCGTTGGACACCGTTGGACACCGTGGGACAACGTGGGACAACGTGGGACAACGTGGGACAACGTGGGACAACGTGGGACAACGTGGGACAACGTGGGACAACGTGGGACAACGTGGGACAACGTGGGACAACGTGGGACAACGTGGGACAACGTGGGACATCGTGGGACAACGTGGGACAACGTGGGACACCGTTGGACATCGTTGGACAACGTGGGACAACGTGGGACAACGTGGGACAACGTGGGACACCGTTGGACACCGTTGGACACCGTTGGACACCGTTGGACATCGTTGGACACCGTGGGACAACGTGGGACAACGTGGGACAACGTGGGAAACCATGGAACAACGTGGGACAACGTGGGACACCGTTGGACATCGTTGGACAACGTGGGACAACGTGGGACAACGTGGGACAACGTGGGACAACGTGGGACAACGTGGGACAACGTGGGACACCGTTGGACACCGTGGGACACCGTTGGACACCGTTGGACATCGTTGGACACCGTGGGACAACGTGGGACAACGTGGGACAACGTGGGACAACGTGGGACAACGTGGGACAACGTGGGACAACGTGGGACAACGTGGGACAACGTGGGACAACGTGGGACAACGTGGGACATCGTGGGACAACGTGGGACAACGTGGGACAACGTGGGACAACGTGGGACACCGTTGGACAACGTGGGACACCGTTGGACATCGTTGGACACCGTGGGACAACGTGGGACAACGTGGGACCACGTGGGACAACGTGGGACAACGTGGGACAACGTGGGACAACGTGGGACAACGTGGGACAACGTGGGACAACGTGGGACATCGTGGGACAACGTGGGACAACGTGGGACAACGTGGGACAACGTGGGACAACGTGGGACACCGTTGGACATCGTTGGACACCGTTGGACATCGTTGGACACCGTGGGACAACGTGGGACAACGTGGGACAACGTGGGACAACGTGGGACACCGTTGGACATCGTTGGACAACGTGGGACAACGTGGGACAACGTGGGACAACGTGGGACAACGTGGGACACCGTTGGACATCGTTGGACACCGTGGGACAACGTGGGACAACGTGGGACAACGTGGGAGACCATGGAACAACGTGGGACAACGTGGGACACCGTTGGACAACGTGGGACATCGTGGGACAACGCGGGACAACGTGGGACAACGTGGGACAACGTGGGACAACGTGGGACACCGTTGGACACCGTGGGACACCGTTGGACACCGTTGGACATCGTTGGACACCGTGGGACAACGTGGGACAACGTGGGACAACGTGGGACAACGTGGGACATCGTGGGACAACGTGGGACAACGTGGGACAACGTGGGACATCGTTGGACACCGTTGGACACCGTGGGACAACGTGGGACAACGTGGGACAACGTGGGACATCGTGGGACAACGTGGGGCAACGTGGGACAACGTGGGACAACGTGGGACAACGTGGGACACCGTTGGACACCGTGGGACACCGTTGGACACCGTTGGACATCGTTGGACACCGTGGGACAACGTGGGACAACGTGGGACAACGTGGGACAACGTGGGACATCGTGGGACAACGTGGGACAACGTGGGACAACGTGGGACAACGTGGGACATCGTGGGACAACGTGGGACAACGTGGGACAACGTGGGACATCGTGGGACAACGTGGGACAACGTGGGACAACGTGGGACAACGTGGGACAACGTGGGACACCGTTGGACACCGTTGGACACCGTTGGACACCGTTGGACATCGTTGGACACCGTGGGACAACGTGGGACAACATGGGACAACGTGGGAAACCATGGAACAACGTGGGACAACGTGGGACACCGTTGGACATCGTTGGACATCGTTGGACACCGTGGGACAACGTGGGACAACGTGGGACAACGTGGGACAACGTCGGACAACGTGGGACAACGTGGGACAACGTGGGACAACGTGGGACAACGTGGGACAACGTGGGACAACGTGGGACAACGTCGGACAACGTGGGACATCGTGGGACAACGTGGGACAACGTGGGACAACGTGGGACAACGTGGGACAACGTGGGACACCGTTGGACACCGTGGGACACCGTTGGACACCGTTGGACATCGTTGGACACCGTGGGACAACGTGGGACAACGTGGGACAACGTGGGACAACGTGGGACATCGTGGGACAACGTGGGACAACGTGGGACAACGTGGGACAACGTGGGACAACGTGGGACAACGTGGGACAACGTGGGACAACGTGGGACAACGTGGGACAACGTGGGACAACGTGGGACAACGTGGGACAACGTGGGACAACGTGGGACATCGTGGGACAACGTGGGACAACGTGGGACAACGTGGGACAACGTGGGACAACGTGGGACAACGTGGGACAACGTGGGGCAACGTGGGACAACGTGGGACAACGTGGGACACCGTTGGACATCGTTGGACACCGTGGGACAACGTGGGACAACGTGGGACAACGTGGGAAACCATGGAACAACGTGGGACAACGTGGGACACCGTTGGACATCGTTGGACAACGTTGGACAACGTGGGACAACGTGGGACATCGTTGGACACCGTGGGACAACGTGGGACAACGTGGGACCACGTGGGACAACGTGGGACAACGTGGGACAACGTGGGACAACTTGGGACAACGTGGGACAACGTGGGACAACGTGGGACATCGTGGGACAACGTGGGACAACGTGGGACAACGTGGGACAACGTGGGACAACGTGGGACACCGTTGGACATCGTTGGACACCGTGGGACACCGTGGGACAACGTGGGACAACGTGGGACAACGTGGGACAACGTGGGACAACGTGGGAAACCATGGAACAACGTGGGACAACGTGGGACACCGTTGGACATCGTTGGACATCGTTGGACACCGTTGGACATCGTTGGACACCGTTGGACATCGTTGGACATCGTTGGACATCGTGGGACACCGTTGGACATCGTTGGACATCGTTGGACACCGTTGGACATCGTTGGACATCGTTGGACATCGTTGGACACCGTTGGACACCGTTGGACACCGTTGGACATCGTTGGACACCGTGGGACAACGTGGGACAACGTGGGACAACGTGGGACAACGTGGGACAACGTGGGACAACGTGGGACATCGTGGGACAACGTGGGACAACGTGGGACAACGTGGGACAACGTGGGACAACGTGGGACACCGTTGGACACCGTGGGACACCGTTGGACACCGTTGGACATCGTTGGACACCGTGGGACAACGTGGGACAACGTGGGACAACGTGGGACAACGTGGGACATCGTGGGACAACGTGGGACAACGTGGGACAACGTGGGACAACGTGGGACATCGTGGGACAACGTGGGACAACGTGGGACAACGTGGGACATCGTGGGACAACGTGGGACAACGTGGGACAACGTGGGACAAAGTGGGACAACGTGGGACACCGTTGGACACCGTTGGACACCGTTGGACACCGTTGGACATCGTTGGACACCGTGGGACAACGTGGGAGAACGTGGGACAACGTGGGAAACCATGGAACAACGTGGGACAACGTGGGACACCGTTGGACATCGTTGGACATCGTTGGACACCGTGGGACAACGTGGGACAACGTGGGACAACGTGGGACAACGTCGGACAACGTGGGACAACGTGGGACATCGTGGGACAACGTGGGACAACGTGGGACAACGTGGGACAACGTGGGACAACGTGGGACACCGTTGGACACCGTGGGACACCGTTGGACACCGTTGGACATCGTTGGACACCGTGGGACAACGTGGGACAACGTGGGACAACGTGGGACAACGTGGGACATCGTGGGACAACGTGGGACAACGTGGGACAACGTGGGACAACGTGGGACATCGTGGGACAACGTGGGACAACGTGGGACAACGTGGGACATCGTGGGACAACGTGGGACAACGTGGGACAACGTGGGACAACGTGGGACATCGTGGCACAACGTGGGACAACGTGGGACAACGTGGGACATCGTGGGACAACGTGGGAAACCATGGAACAACGTGGGACAACGTGGGACACCGTTGGACATCGTTGGACATCGTTGGACACCGTGGGACAACGTGGGACAACGTGGGACAACGTGGGACAACGTCGGACAACGTGGGACAACGTGGGACAACGTGGGACAACGTGGGACAACGTGGGACAACGTGGGACAACGTGGGACAACGTGGGACAACGTGGGACAACGTGGGACATCGTGGGACAACGTGGGACAACGTGGGACAACGTGGGACAACGTGGGACAACGTGGGACAACGTGGGACAACGTGGGACAACGTGGGACATCGTGGGACAACGTGGGACAACGTGGGACAACGTGGGACAACGTGGGACAACGTGGGACAACGTGGGACAACGTGGGACAACGTGGGACACCGTTGGACATCGTTGGACAACGTGGGACAACGTGGGACAACGTGGGACAACGTGGGACAACGTGGGACAACGTGGGACACCGTTGGACACCGTTGGACATCGTTGGACAACGTGGGACAACGTGGGACAACGTGGGACAACGTGGGACAACGTGGGACAACGTTGGACACCGTTGGACACCGTTGGACATCGTTGGACACCGTGGGACAACGTGGGACAACGTGGGACAACGTGGGACAACGTGGGACATCGTGGGACAACGTGGGACAACGTGGGACAACGTGGGACAACGTGGGACAACGTGGGACAACGTGGGACAACGTGGGACATCGTGGGACAACGTGGGACAACGTGGGACAACGTGGGACAACGTGGGACAACGTGGGACACCGTTGGACACCGTGGGACACCGTTGGACACCGTTGGACATCGTTGGACACCGTGGGACAACGTGGGACAACGTGGGACAACGTGGGACATCGTGGGACAACGTGGGACAACGTGGGACATCGTGGGACAACGTGGGACAACGTGGGACAACGTGGGACAACGTGGGACATCGTTGGACACCGTGGGACAACGTGGGACAACGTGGGACAACGTGGGACAACGTGGGACAACGTGGGACATCGTGGGACAACGTGGGACAACGTGGGACAACGTGGGACAACGTGGGACACCGTTGGACAACGTGGGACACCGTTGGACATCGTTGGACACCGTGGGACAACGTGGGACAACGTGGGACCACGTGGGACAACGTGGGACAACGTGGGACAAGGTGGGACAACGTGGGACAACGTGGGACAACGTGGGACATCGTGGGACAACGTGGGACAACGTGGGACACCGTTGGACATCGTTGGACACCGTGGGACACCGTGGGACAACGTGGGACAACGTGGGACAACGTGGGACAACGTGGGACAACGTGGGAAACCATGGAACAACGTGGGACAACGTGGGACACCGTTGGACATCGTTGGACAACGTGGGACAACGTGGGACAACGTGGGACAACGTGGGACAACGTGGGACAACGTGGGACACCGTTGGACACCGTGGGACACCGTTGGACACCGTTGGACATCGTTGGACACCGTGGGACAACGCGGGACAACGTGGGACAACGTGGGACAACGTGGGACAACGTGGGACAACGTGGGACAACGTGGGACAACGTGGGACAACGTGGGACAACGTGGGACACCGTTGGACAACGTGGGACACCGTTGGACATCGTTGGACACCGTGGGACACCGTTGGACACCGTTGGACACCGTTGGACACCGTTGGACATCGTTGGACACCGTGGGACAACGTGGGACAACGTGGGACAACGTGGGAAACCATGGAACAACGTGGGACAACGTGGGACACCGTTGGACATCGTTGGACATCGTTGGACACCGTGGGACAACGTGGGACAACGTGGGACAACGTGGGACAACGTCGGACAACGTGGGACAACGTGGGACATCGTGGGACAACGTGGGGCAACGTGGGACAACGTGGGACAACGTGGGACAACGTGGGACACCGTTGGACACCGTGGGACACCGTTGGACACCGTTGGACATCGTTGGACACCGTGGGACAACGTGGGACAACGTGGGACAACGTGGGACAACGTGGGACATCGTGGGACAACGTGGGACAACGTGGGACAACGTGGGACAACGTGGGACATCGTGGGACAACGTGGGACAACGTGGGACAACGTGGGACATCGTGGGACAACGTGGGACAACGTGGGACAACGTGGGACAACGTGGGACAACGTGGGACACCGTTGGACACCGTTGGACACCGTTGGACACCGTTGGACATCGTTGGACACCGTGGGACAACGTGGGACAACATGGGACAACGTGGGAAACCATGGAACAACGTGGGACAACGTGGGACACCGTTGGACATCGTTGGACATCGTTGGACACCGTGGGACAACGTGGGACAACGTGGGACAACGTGGGACAACGTCGGACAACGTGGGACAACGTGGGACAACGTGGGACAACGTGGGACAACGTGGGACAACGTGGGACAACGTGGGACAACGTCGGACAACGTGGGACATCGTGGGACAACGTGGGACAACGTGGGACAACGTGGGACAACGTGGGACAACGTGGGACACCGTTGGACACCGTGGGACACCGTTGGACACCGTTGGACATCGTTGGACACCGTGGGACAACGTGGGACAACGTGGGACAACGTGGGACAACGTGGGACATCGTGGGACAACGTGGGACAACGTGGGACAACGTGGGACAACGTGGGACAACGTGGGACAACGTGGGACAACGTGGGACAACGTGGGACAACGTGGGACAACGTGGGACAACGTGGGACAACGTGGGACAACGTGGGACAACGTGGGACATCGTGGGACAACGTGGGACAACGTGGGACAACGTGGGACAACGTGGGACAACGTGGGACAACGTGGGACAACGTGGGGCAACGTGGGACAACGTGGGACAACGTGGGACAACGTGGGACAACGTGGGACAACGTGGGACAACGTGGGACACCGTTGGACATCGTTGGACACCGTGGGACAACGTGGGACAACGTGGGACAACGTGGGAAACCATGGAACAACGTGGGACAACGTGGGACACCGTTGGACATCGTTGGACAACGTTGGACAACGTGGGACAACGTGGGACATCGTTGGACACCGTGGGACAACGTGGGACAACGTGGGACCACGTGGGACAACGTGGGACAACGTGGGACAACGTGGGACAACGTGGGACATCGTGGGACAACGTGGGACAACGTGGGACAACGTGGGACAACGTGGGACAACGTGGGACACCGTTGGACATCGTTGGACACCGTGGGACACCGTGGGACAACGTGGGACAACGTGGGACAACGTGGGACAACGTGGGACAACGTGGGAAACCATGGAACAACGTGGGACAACGTGGGACACCGTTGGACATCGTTGGACATCGTTGGACACCGTTGGACATCGTTGGACACCGTTGGACATCGTTGGACATCGTTGGACATCGTGGGACACCGTTGGACATCGTTGGACATCGTTGGACACCGTTGGACATCGTTGGACATCGTTGGACATCGTTGGACACCGTTGGACACCGTTGGACACCGTTGGACATCGTTGGACACCGTGGGACAACGTGGGACAACGTGGGACAACGTGGGACAACGTGGGACAACGTGGGACAACGTGGGACATCGTGGGACAACGTGGGACAACGTGGGACAACGTGGGACAACGTGGGACAACGTGGGACACCGTTGGACACCGTGGGACACCGTTGGACACCGTTGGACATCGTTGGACACCGTGGGACAACGTGGGACAACGTGGGACAACGTGGGACAACGTGGGACATCGTGGGACAACGTGGGACAACGTGGGACAACGTGGGACAACGTGGGACATCGTGGGACAACGTGGGACAACGTGGGACAACGTGGGACATCGTGGGACAACGTGGGACAACGTGGGACAACGTGGGACAAAGTGGGACAACGTGGGACACCGTTGGACACCGTTGGACACCGTTGGACACCGTTGGACATCGTTGGACACCGTGGGACAACGTGGGACAACGTGGGACAACGTGGGAAACCATGGAACAACGTGGGACAACGTGGGACACCGTTGGACATCGTTGGACATCGTTGGACACCGTGGGACAACGTGGGACAACGTGGGACAACGTGGGACAACGTCGGACAACGTGGGACAACGTGGGACATCGTGGGACAACGTGGGACAACGTGGGACAACGTGGGACAACGTGGGACAACGTGGGACACCGTTGGACACCGTGGGACACCGTTGGACACCGTTGGACATCGTTGGACACCGTGGGACAACGTGGGACAACGTGGGACAACGTGGGACAACGTGGGACATCGTGGGACAACGTGGGACAACGTGGGACAACGTGGGACATCGTGGGACAACGTGGGACAACGTGGGACAACGTGGGACATCGTGGGACAACGTGGGACAACGTGGGACAACGTGGGACAACGTGGGACATCGTGGCACAACGTGGGACAACGTGGGACAACGTGGGACATCGTGGGACAACGTGGGAAACCATGGAACAACGTGGGACAACGTGGGACACCGTTGGACATCGTTGGACATCGTTGGACACCGTGGGACAACGTGGGACAACGTGGGACAACGTGGGACAACGTCGGACAACGTGGGACAACGTGGGACAACGTGGGACAACGTGGGACAACGTGGGACAACGTGGGACAACGTGGGACAACGTGGGACAACGTGGGACAACGTGGGACATCGTGGGACAACGTGGGACAACGTGGGACAACGTGGGACAACGTGGGACAACGTGGGACAACGTGGGACAACGTGGGACAACGTGGGACATCGTGGGACAACGTGGGACAACGTGGGACAACGTGGGACAACGTGGGACAACGTGGGACAACGTGGGACAACGTGGGACAACGTGGGACAACGTGGGACAACGGGGGACACCGTTGGACATCGTTGGACAACGTGGGACAACGTGGGACAACGTGGGACAACGTGGGACAACGTGGGACAACGTGGGACACCGTTGGACACCGTTGGACATCGTTGGACAACGTGGGACAACGTGGGACAACGTGGGACAACGTGGGACAACGTGGGACAACGTTGGACACCGTTGGACACCGTTGGACATCGTTGGACACCGTGGGACAACGTGGGACAACGTGGGACAACGTGGGACAACGTGGGACAACGTGGGACAACGTGGGACATCGTGGGACAACGTGGGACAACGTGGGACAACGTGGGACAACGTGGGACAACGTGGGACAACGTGGGACAACGTGGGACATCGTGGGACAACGTGGGACAACGTGGGACAACGTGGGACAACGTGGGACAACGTGGGACACCGTTGGACACCGTGGGACACCGTTGGACACCGTTGGACACCGTTGGACAACGTGGGACAACGTGGGACAACGTGGGACAACGTGGGACAACGTGGGACAACGTGGGACATCGTGGGACAACGTGGGACAACGTGGGACAACGTGGGACAACGTGGGACAACGTGGGACAACGTGGGACAACGTGGGACAACGGGGGACACCGTTGGACATCGTTGGACAACGTGGGACAACGTGGGACAACGTGGGACAACGTGGGACAACGTGGGACAACGTGGGACACCGTTGGACACCGTTGGACATCGTTGGACAACGTGGGACAACGTGGGACAACGTGGGACAACGTGGGACAACGTGGGACAACGTTGGACACCGTTGGACACCGTTGGACATCGTTGGACACCGTGGGACAACGTGGGACAACGTGGGACAACGTGGGACAACGTGGGACAACGTGGGACAACGTGGGACATCGTGGGACAACGTGGGACAACGTGGGACAACGTGGGACAACGTGGGACAACGTGGGACAACGTGGGACAACGTGGGACATCGTGGGACAACGTGGGACATCGTGGCACAACGTGGGACAACGTGGGACAACGTGGGACATCGTGGGACAACGTGGGAAACCATGGAACAACGTGGGACAACGTGGGACACCGTTGGACATCGTTGGACATCGTTGGACACCGTGGGACAACGTGGGACAACGTGGGACAACGTGGGACAACGTCGGACAACGTGGGACAACGTGGGACAACGTGGGACAACGTGGGACAACGTGGGACAACGTGGGACAACGTGGGACAACGTGGGACAACGTGGGACAACGTGGGACATCGTGGGACAACGTGGGACAACGTGGGACAACGTGGGACAACGTGGGACAACGTGGGACAACGTGGGACAACGTGGGACAACGTGGGACATCGTGGGACAACGTGGGACAACGTGGGACAACGTGGGACAACGTGGGACAACGTGGGACAACGTGGGACAACGTGGGACAACGTGGGACACCGTTGGACATCGTTGGACAACGTGGGACAACGTGGGACAACGTGGGACAACGTGGGACAACGTGGGACAACGTGGGACACCGTTGGACACCGTTGGACAACGTTGGACAACGTGGGACAACGTGGGACAACGTGGGACAACGTGGGACAACGTGGGACAACGTTGGACACCGTTGGACACCGTTGGACATCGTTGGACACCGTGGGACAACGTGGGACAACGTGGGACAACGTGGGACAACGTGGGACATCGTGGGACAACGTGGGACAACGTGGGACAACGTGGGACAACGTGGGACAACGTGGGACAACGTGGGACAACGTGGGACATCGTGGGACAACGTGGGACAACGTGGGACAACGTGGGACAACGTGGGACAACGTGGGACACCGTTGGACACCGTGGGACACCGTTGGACACCGTTGGACATCGTTGGACACCGTGGGACAACGTGGGACAACGTGGGACAACGTGGGACATCGTGGGACAACGTGGGACAACGTGGGACATCGTGGGACAACGTGGGACAACGTGGGACAACGTGGGACAACGTGGGACATCGTTGGACACCGTGGGACAACGTGGGACAACGTGGGACAACGTGGGACAACGTGGGACAACGTGGGACATCGTGGGACAACGTGGGACAACGTGGGACAACGTGGGACAACGTGGGACACCGTTGGACAACGTGGGACACCGTTGGACATCGTTGGACACCGTGGGACAACGTGGGACAACGTGGGACCACGTGGGACAACGTGGGACAACGTGGGACAAGGTGGGACAACGTGGGACAACGTGGGACAACGTGGGACATCGTGGGACAACGTGGGACAACGTGGGACACCGTTGGACATCGTTGGACACCGTGGGACACCGTGGGACAACGTGGGACAACGTGGGACAACGTGGGACAACGTGGGACAACGTGGGAAACCATGGAACAACGTGGGACAACGTGGGACACCGTTGGACATCGTTGGACAACGTGGGACAACGTGGGACAACGTGGGACAACGTGGGACAACGTGGGACAACGTGGGACACCGTTGGACACCGTGGGACACCGTTGGACACCGTTGGACATCGTTGGACACCGTGGGACAACGCGGGACAACGTGGGACAACGTGGGACAACGTGGGACAACGTGGGACAACGTGGGACAACGTGGGACAACGTGGGACAACGTGGGACAACGTGGGACACCGTTGGACAACGTGGGACACCGTTGGACATCGTTGGACACCGTGGGACACCGTTGGACACCGTTGGACACCGTTGGACACCGTTGGACATCGTTGGACACCGTGGGACAACGTGGGACAACGTGGGACAACGTGGGAAACCATGGAACAACGTGGGACAACGTGGGACACCGTTGGACATCGTTGGACATCGTTGGACACCGTGGGACAACGTGGGACAACGTGGGACAACGTGGGACAACGTCGGACAACGTGGGACAACGTGGGACATCGTGGGACAACGTGGGGCAACGTGGGACAACGTGGGACAACGTGGGACAACGTGGGACACCGTTGGACACCGTGGGACACCGTTGGACACCGTTGGACATCGTTGGACACCGTGGGACAACGTGGGACAACGTGGGACAACGTGGGACAACGTGGGACATCGTGGGACAACGTGGGACAACGTGGGACAACGTGGGACAACGTGGGACATCGTGGGACAACGTGGGACAACGTGGGACAACGTGGGACATCGTGGGACAACGTGGGACAACGTGGGACAACGTGGGACAACGTGGGACAACGTGGGACACCGTTGGACACCGTTGGACACCGTTGGACACCGTTGGACATCGTTGGACACCGTGGGACAACGTGGGACAACATGGGACAACGTGGGAAACCATGGAACAACGTGGGACAACGTGGGACACCGTTGGACATCGTTGGACATCGTTGGACACCGTGGGACAACGTGGGACAACGTGGGACAACGTGGGACAACGTCGGACAACGTGGGACAACGTGGGACAACGTGGGACAACGTGGGACAACGTGGGACAACGTGGGACAACGTGGGACAACGTCGGACAACGTGGGACATCGTGGGACAACGTGGGACAACGTGGGACAACGTGGGACAACGTGGGACAACGTGGGACACCGTTGGACACCGTGGGACACCGTTGGACACCGTTGGACATCGTTGGACACCGTGGGACAACGTGGGACAACGTGGGACAACGTGGGACAACGTGGGACATCGTGGGACAACGTGGGACAACGTGGGACAACGTGGGACAACGTGGGACAACGTGGGACAACGTGGGACAACGTGGGACAACGTGGGACAACGTGGGACAACGTGGGACAACGTGGGACAACGTGGGACAACGTGGGACAACGTGGGACATCGTGGGACAACGTGGGACAACGTGGGACAACGTGGGACAACGTGGGACAACGTGGGGCAACGTGGGACAACGTGGGGCAACGTGGGACAACGTGGGACAACGTGGGACAACGTGGGACAACGTGGGACAACGTGGGACAACGTGGGACACCGTTGGACATCGTTGGACACCGTGGGACAACGTGGGACAACGTGGGACAACGTGGGAAACCATGGAACAACGTGGGACAACGTGGGACACCGTTGGACATCGTTGGACAACGTTGGACAACGTGGGACAACGTGGGACATCGTTGGACACCGTGGGACAACGTGGGACAACGTGGGACCACGTGGGACAACGTGGGACAACGTGGGACAACGTGGGACAACGTGGGACATCGTGGGACAACGTGGGACAACGTGGGACAACGTGGGACAACGTGGGACAACGTGGGACACCGTTGGACATCGTTGGACACCGTGGGACACCGTGGGACAACGTGGGACAACGTGGGACAACGTGGGACAACGTGGGACAACGTGGGAAACCATGGAACAACGTGGGACAACGTGGGACACCGTTGGACATCGTTGGACATCGTTGGACACCGTTGGACATCGTTGGACACCGTTGGACATCGTTGGACATCGTTGGACATCGTGGGACACCGTTGGACATCGTTGGACATCGTTGGACACCGTTGGACATCGTTGGACATCGTTGGACATCGTTGGACACCGTTGGACACCGTTGGACACCGTTGGACATCGTTGGACACCGTGGGACAACGTGGGACAACGTGGGACAACGTGGGACAACGTGGGACAACGTGGGACAACGTGGGACATCGTGGGACAACGTGGGACAACGTGGGACAACGTGGGACAACGTGGGACAACGTGGGACACCGTTGGACACCGTGGGACACCGTTGGACACCGTTGGACATCGTTGGACACCGTGGGACAACGTGGGACAACGTGGGACAACGTGGGACAACGTGGGACATCGTGGGACAACGTGGGACAACGTGGGACAACGTGGGACAACGTGGGACATCGTGGGACAACGTGGGACAACGTGGGACAACGTGGGACATCGTGGGACAACGTGGGACAACGTGGGACAACGTGGGACAAAGTGGGACAACGTGGGACACCGTTGGACACCGTTGGACACCGTTGGACACCGTTGGACATCGTTGGACACCGTGGGACAACGTGGGACAACGTGGGACAACGTGGGAAACCATGGAACAACGTGGGACAACGTGGGACACCGTTGGACATCGTTGGACATCGTTGGACACCGTGGGACAACGTGGGACAACGTGGGACAACGTGGGACAACGTCGGACAACGTGGGACAACGTGGGACATCGTGGGACAACGTGGGACAACGTGGGACAACGTGGGACAACGTGGGACAACGTGGGACACCGTTGGACACCGTGGGACACCGTTGGACACCGTTGGACATCGTTGGACACCGTGGGACAACGTGGGACAACGTGGGACAACGTGGGACAACGTGGGACATCGTGGGACAACGTGGGACAACGTGGGACAACGTGGGACAACGTGGGACATCGTGGGACAACGTGGGACAACGTGGGACAACGTGGGACATCGTGGGACAACGTGGGACAACGTGGGACAACGTGGGACAACGTGGGACATCGTGGCACAACGTGGGACAACGTGGGACAACGTGGGACATCGTGGGACAACGTGGGAAACCATGGAACAACGTGGGACAACGTGGGACACCGTTGGACATCGTTGGACATCGTTGGACACCGTGGGACAACGTGGGACAACGTGGGACAACGTGGGACAACGTCGGACAACGTGGGACAACGTGGGACAACGTGGGACAACGTGGGACAACGTGGGACAACGTGGGACAACGTGGGACAACGTGGGACAACGTGGGACAACGTGGGACATCGTGGGACAACGTGGGACAACGTGGGACAACGTGGGACAACGTGGGACAACGTGGGACAACGTGGGACAACGTGGGACAACGTGGGACATCGTGGGACAACGTGGGACAACGTGGGACAACGTGGGACAACGTGGGACAACGTGGGACAACGTGGGACAACGTGGGACAACGGGGGACACCGTTGGACATCGTTGGACAACGTGGGACAACGTGGGACAACGTGGGACAACGTGGGACAACGTGGGACAACGTGGGACACCGTTGGACACCGTGGGACATCGTTGGACAACGTGGGACAACGTGGGACAACGTGGGACAACGTGGGACAACGTGGGACAACGTTGGACACCGTTGGACACCGTTGGACATCGTTGGACACCGTGGGACAACGTGGGACAACGTGGGACAACGTGGGACAACGTGGGACAACGTGGGACAACGTGGGACATCGTGGGACAACGTGGGACAACGTGGGACAACGTGGGACAACGTGGGACAACGTGGGACAACGTGGGACAACGTGGGACATCGTGGGACAACGTGGGACAACGTGGGACAACGTGGGACAACGTGGGACAACGTGGGACACCGTTGGACACCGTGGGACACCGTTGGACACCGTTGGACATCGTTGGACACCGTGGGACAACGTGGGACAACGTGGGACAACGTGGGACATCGTGGGACAACGTGGGACAACGTGGGACAACGTGGGACAACGTGGGACATCGTGGGACAACGTGGGACAACGTGGGACAACGTGGGACAACGTGGGACATCGTGGGACAACGTGGGACAACGTGGGACAACGTGGGCCAACGTGGGACAACGTGGGACACCGTTGGACATCGTTGGACACCGTGGGACAACGTGGGACAACGTGGGACAACGTGGGACACCGTTGGACACCGTTGGACACCGTTGGACACCGTTGGACATCGTTGGACACCGTGGGACAACGTGGGACAACGTGGGACAACGTGGGAAACCATGGAACAACGTGGGACAACGTGGGACACCGTTGGACATCGTTGGACAACGTGGGACAACGTGGGACAACGTGGGACAACGTGGGACAACGTGGGACAACGTGGGACATCGTGGGACAACGTGGGACAACGTGGGACAACGTGGGACAACGTGGGACAACGTTGGACACCGTGGGACAACGTGGGACAACGTGGGACAACGTGGGACAACGTGGGACAACGTGGGACATCGTGGGACAACGTGGGACAACGTGGGACAACGTGGGACACCGCTGGACAACGTGGGACACCGTTGGACATCGTTGGACACCGTGGGACAACGTGGGACAACGTGGGACCACGTGGGACAACGTGGGACAACGTGGGACAACGTGGGACAACGTGGGACAACGTGGGACAACGTGGGACAACGTGGGACATCGTGGGACAACGTGGGACAACGTGGGACACCGTTGGACATCGTTGGACACCGTGGGACACCGTGGGACAACGTGGGACAAAGTGGGACAACGTGGGACAACGTGGGACAACGTGGGAAACCATGGAACAACGTGGGACAACGTGGGACACCGTTGGACATCGTTGGACAACGTGGGACAACGTGGGACAACGTGGGACAACGTGGGACAACGTGGGACAACGTGGGACACCGTTGGACACCGTGGGACACCGTTGGACACCGTTGGACATCGTTGGACACCGTGGGACAACGCGGGACAACGTGGGACAACGTGGGACAACGTGGGACAACGTGGGACAACGTGGGACAACGTGGGACAACGTGGGACACCGTTGGACAACGTGGGACACCGTTGGACATCGTTGGACACCGTGGGACACCGTTGGACACCGTTGGACACCGTTGGACACCGTTGGACATCGTTGGACACCGTGGGACAACGTGGGACAACGTGGGACAACGTGGGAAACCATGGAACAACGTGGGACAACGTGGGACACCGTTGGACATCGTTGGACATCGTTGGACACCGTGGGACAACGTGGGACAACGTGGGACAACGTGGGACAACGTCGGACAACGTGGGACAACGTGGGACATCGTGGGACAACGTGGGGCAACGTGGGACAACGTGGGACAACGTGGGACAACGTGGGACACCGTTGGACACCGTGGGACACCGTTGGACACCGTTGGACATCGTTGGACACCGTGGGACAACGTGGGACAACGTGGGACAACGTGGGACAACGTGGGACATCGTGGGACAACGTGGGACAACGTGGGACAACGTGGGACAACGTGGGACATCGTGGGACAACGTGGGACAACGTGGGACAACGTGGGACATCGTGGGACAACGTGGGACAACGTGGGACAACGTGGGACAACGTGGGACAACGTGGGACAACGTGGGACACCGTTGGACACCGTGGGACACCGTTGGACACCGTTGGACATCGTTGGACACCGTGGGACAACGTGGGACAACGTGGGACAACGTGGGACAACGTGGGACAACGTGGGACAACGTGGGACAACGTGGGACAACGTGGGACAACGTGGGACAACGTGGGACATCGTGGGACAACGTGGGACAACGTGGGACAACGTGGGACAACGTGGGACACCGTTGGACAACGTGGGACACCGTTGGACATCGTTGAACACCGTGGGACAACGTGGGACAACGTGGGACCACGTGGGACAACGTGGGACAACGTGGGACAACGTGGGACAACGTGGGACAACGTGGGACAACGTGGGACATCGTGGGACAACGTGGGACAACGTGGGACACCGTTGGACATCGTTGGACACCGTGGGACACCGTGGGACAACGTGGGACAACGTGGGACAACGTGGGACAACGTGGGACAACGTGGGACAACGTGGGACAACGTGGGACAACGTGGGACAACGTGGGACAACGTGGGACAAGGTGGGAAAACGTTGGACAACGTGGGACAACGTGGGACATCGTGGGACAACGTGGGACAACGTGGGACACCGTTGGACATCGTTGGACACCGTGGGACACCGTGGGACAACGTGGGACAACGTGGGACAACGTGGGACAACGTGGGACAACGTGGGAAACCATGGAACAACGTGGGACAACGTGGGACACCGTTGGACATCGTTGGACAACGTGGGACAACGTGGGACAACGTGGGACAACGTGGGACAACGTGGGACAACGTGGGACACCGTTGGACACCGTGGGACACCGTTGGACACCGTTGGACATCGTTGGACACCGTGGGACAACGCGGGACAACGTGGGACAACGTGGGACAACGTGGGACAACGTGGGACAACGTGGGACAACGTGGGACAACGTGGGACAACGTGGGACAACGTGGGACACCGTTGGACAACGTGGGACACCGTTGGACATCGTTGGACACCGTGGGACACCGTTGGACACCGTTGGACACCGTTGGACACCGTTGGACATCGTTGGACACCGTGGGACAACGTGGGACAACGTGGGACAACGTGGGAAACCATGGAACAACGTGGGACAACGTGGGACACCGTTGGACATCGTTGGACATCGTTGGACACCGTGGGACAACGTGGGACAACGTGGGACAACGTGGGACAACGTCGGACAACGTGGGACAACGTGGGACATCGTGGGACAACGTGGGGCAACGTGGGACAACGTGGGACAACGTGGGACAACGTGGGACACCGTTGGACACCGTGGGACACCGTTGGACACCGTTGGACATCGTTGGACACCGTGGGACAACGTGGGACAACGTGGGACAACGTGGGACAACGTGGGACAACGTGGGACAACGTGGGACAACGTGGGACAACGTGGGACAACGTGGGACATCGTGGGACAACGTGGGACAACGTGGGACAACGTGGGACATCGTGGGACAACGTGGGACAACGTGGGACAACGTGGGACAACGTGGGACAACGTGGGACACCGTTGGACACCGTTGGACACCGTTGGACACCGTTGGACATCGTTGGACACCGTGGGACAACGTGGGACAACATGGGACAACGTGGGAAACCATGGAACAACGTGGGACAACGTGGGACACCGTTGGACATCGTTGGACATCGTTGGACACCGTGGGACAACGTGGGACAACGTGGGACAACGTGGGACAACGTCGGACAACGTGGGACAACGTGGGACAACGTGGGACAACGTGGGACAACGTGGGACAACGTGGGACAACGTGGGACAACGTCGGACAACGTGGGACATCGTGGGACAACGTGGGACAACGTGGGACAACGTGGGACAACGTGGGACAACGTGGGACACCGTTGGACACCGTGGGACACCGTTGGACACCGTTGGACATCGTTGGACACCGTGGGACAACGTGGGACAACGTGGGACAACGTGGGACAACGTGGGACATCGTGGGACAACGTGGGACAACGTGGGACAACGTGGGACAACGTGGGACAACGTGGGACAACGTGGGACAACGTGGGACAACGTGGGACAACGTGGGACAACGTGGGACAACGTGGGACAACGTGGGACAACGTGGGACAACGTGGGACATCGTGGGACAACGTGGGACAACGTGGGACAACGTGGGACAACGTGGGACAACGTGGGACACCGTTGGACATCGTTGGACAACGTTGGACACCGTTGGACATCGTTGGACATCGTTGGACATCGTTGGACACCGTTGGACACCGTTGGACACCGTTGGACATCGTTGGACACCGTGGGACAACGTGGGACAACGTGGGACAACGTGGGACAACGTGGGACAACGTGGGACAACGTGGGACATCGTGGGACAACGTGGGACAACGTGGGACAACGTGGGACAACGTGGGACAACGTGGGACACCGTTGGACACCGTGGACACCGTTGGACACCGTTGGACATCGTTGGACACCGTGGGACAACGTGGGACAACGTGGGACAACGTGGGACAACGTGGGACATCGTGGGACAACGTGGGACAACGTGGGACAACGTGGGACAACGTGGGACATCGTGGGACAACGTGGGACAACGTGGGACAACGTGGGACATCGTGGGACAACGTGGGACAACGTGGGACAACGTGGGACAAAGTGGGACAACGTGGGACACCGTTGGACACCGTTGGACACCGTTGGACACCGTTGGACATCGTTGGACACCGTGGGACAACGTGGGACAACGTGGGACAACGTGGGAAACCATGGAACAACGTGGGACAACGTGGGACACCGTTGGACATCGTTGGACATCGTTGGACACCGTGGGACAACGTGGGACAACGTGGGACAACGTGGGACAACGTCGGACAACGTGGGACAACGTGGGACATCGTGGGACAACGTGGGACAACGTGGGACAACGTGGGACAACGTGGGACAACGTGGGACACCGTTGGACACCGTGGGAC
>NW_025963712.1:0-48513 GCF_910591885.1 Bombus terrestris
TCCCACGTTGTCCCACGTTGTCCCACGTTGTCCCACGTTGTCCCACGGTGTCCAACGATGTCCAACGGTGTCCAACGGTGTCCCACGGTGTCCAACGGTGTCCCACGTTGTCCCACGTTGTCCCACGTTGTCCCACGTTGTCCCACGTTGTCCCACGTTGTCCAACGATGTCCAACGGTGTCCCACGTTGTCCCCCGTTGTCCCACGTTGTCCCACGTTGTCCCACGTTGTCCCACGGTGTCCCACGGTGTCCAACGATGTCCAACGGTGTCCCACGTTGTCCCACGTTGTCCCACGTTGTCCCACGTTGTCCCACGTTGTCCCACGTTGTCCCACGTTGTCCCACGTTGTCCCACGTTGTCCCACGTTGTCCCACGTGGTCCCACGTTGTCCCACGTTGTCCCACGGTGTCCAACGATGTCCAAAGGTGTCCCACGTTGTCCAACGGTGTCCCACGTTGTCCCACGTTGTCCCACGTTGTCCCACGTTGTCCCACGATGTCCCACGTTGTCCCACGTTGTCCCACGTTGTCCCACGATGTCCCACGTTGTCCCACGTTGTCCCACGTTGTCCCACGTTGTCCCACGTTGTCCCACGTTGT
Organism: Bombus terrestris; assembly: GCF_910591885.1. Lineage (NCBI taxonomy): Eukaryota > Metazoa > Arthropoda > Insecta > Hymenoptera > Apidae > Bombus > Bombus terrestris. Next base: position 602 of record NW_025963712.1, read on the forward strand.
CCCACGTTGTCCCACGGTGTCCAACGATGTCCAACGGTGTCCCACGTTGTCCCACGTTGTCCCACGTTGTCCAACGATGTCCAACGATGTCCAACGGTGTCCCACGATGTCCAACGATGTCCAACGATGTCCAACGATGTCCAACGGTGTCCCACGTTGTCCCACGTTGTCCCACGTTGTCCCACGTTGTCCCACGTTGTCCCACGGTGTCCAACGATGTCCAACGGTGTCCCACGTTGTCCAACGGTGTCCCACGTTGTCCCACGTTGTCCCACGTTGTCCCACGTTGTCCCACGTTGTCCCACTTTGTCCCACGTTGTCCCACGTTGTCCCACGTTGTCCAACGATGTCCAACGGTGTCCAACGGTGTCCAACGGTGTCCCACGGTGTCCAACGGTGTCCCACGTTGTCCCACGTTGTCCCACGTTGTCCCACGTTGTCCCACGTTGTCCCACGTTGTCCCACGTTGTCCAACGATGTCCAACGGTGTCCCACGTTGTCCCACGTTGTTCCATGGTTTCCCACGTTGTCCCACGTTGTCCCACGTTGTCCCACGGTGTCCAACGATGTCCAACGGTGTCCAACGGTGTCCAACGGTGTCCAACGGTGTCCCACGTTGTCCCACGTTGTCCCACGGTGTCCAACGATGTCCAACGGTGTCCAAAGGTGTCCAACGGTGTCCAACGGTGTCCCACGTTGTCCCACGTTGTCCCACGTTGTCCCACGTTGTCCCACGTTGTCCCACGTTGTCCCACGTTGTCCCACGTTGTCCCACGTTGTCCCACGGTGTCCAACGATGTCCAACGATGTCCAACGGTGTCCCACGATGTCCAACGATGTCCAACGATGTCCAACGGTGTCCAACGGTGTCCAACGGTGTCCCACGGTGTCCAACGGTGTCCCACGTTGTCCCACGTTGTCCCACGTTGTCCCACGTTGTCCCACGATGTCCCACGTTGTCCAACGGTGTCCAACGGTGTCCAACGATGTCCAACGATGTCCAACGGTGTCCCACGATGTCCAACGATGTCCAACGATGTCCAACGGTGTCCCACGTTGCCCCACGTTGTCCCACGTTGTCCCACGTTGTCCCACGTTGTCCCACGGTGTCCAACGATGTCCAACGGTGTCCCACGTTGTCCAACCGTGTCCCACGTTGTCCCACGTTGTCCCACGTTGTCCCACGTTGTCCCACGTTGTCCCACGTTGTCCCACGTTGTCCCACGTGGTCCCACGTTGTCCCACGTTGTCCCACGGTGTCCAACGATGTCCAACGGTGTCCCACGTTGTCCAACGGTGTCCCACGTTGTCCCACGTTGTCCCACGTTGTCCCACGTTGTCCCACGATGTCCCACGTTGTCCCACGTTGTCCCACGTTGTCCCACGTTGTCCCACGTTGTCCCACGTTGTCCCACGTTCTCCCACGTTGTCCCACGTTGTCCCACGTTGTCCCACGGTGTCCAACGATGTCCAACGGTGTCCCACGTTGTCCCACGTTGTCCCACGTTGTCCCACGGTGTCCAACGATGTCCAACGGTGTCCAACGGTGTCCCACGGTGTCCAACGGTGTCCCACGTTGTCCCACGTTGTCCCACGTTGTCCCACGTTGTCCCACGTTGTCCCACGATGTCCCACGTTGTCCCACGTTGTCCCACGTTGTCCCACGTTGTCCCACGTTGTCCCACGGTGTCCAACGATGTCCAACGGTGTCCAACGGTGTCCAACGGTGTCCAACGATGTCCAACGATGTCCAACGATGTCCAACGGTGTCCAACGATGTCCAACGATGTCCAACGGTGTCCCACGATGTCCAACGATGTCCAACGATGTCCAACGATGTCCAACGGTGTCCCACGTTGTCCCACGTTGTCCCACGTTGTCCCACGTTGTCCCACGTTGTCCCACGGTGTCCAACGATGTCCAACGGTGTCCCACGTTGTCCAACGGTGTCCCACGTTGTCCAACGGTGTCCCACGTTGTCCCACGTTGTCCCACGTTGTCCCACGTTGTCCCACGTTGTCCCACGTTGTCCCACGTTGTCCCACGTTGTCCCACGTTGTCCCACGTTGTCCCACGTTGTCCCACGTTGTCCCACGGTGTCCAACGATGTCCAACGGTGTCCAACGGTGTCCAACGGTGTCCCACGGTGTCCAACGGTGTCCCACGTTGTCCCACGTTGTCCCACGTTGTCCCACGTTGTCCCACGTTGTCCCACGTTGTCCAACGATGTCCAACGGTGTCCCACGTTGTCCCACGTTGTTCCATGGTTTCCCACGTTGTCCCACGTTGTCCCACGTTGTCCCACGTTGTCCCACGTTGTCCCACGGTGTCCCACGGTGTCCAACGATGTCCCACGGTGTCCCACGTTGTCCCACGTTGTCCCACGTTGTCCCACGTTGTCCCACGTTGTCCCACGTTGTCCCACGTTGTCCCACGTTGTCCCACGTTGTCCCACGTTGTCCCACGTTGTCCCACGTGGTCCCACGTTGTCCCACGTTGTCCCACGGTGTCCAACGATGTCCAACGGTGTCCCACGTTGTCCAACGGTGTCCCACGTTGTCCCACGTTGTCCCACGTTGTCCCACGATGTCCCACGTTGTCCCACGTTGTCCCACGTTGTCCCACGTTGTCCCACGTTGTCCCACGTTGTCCCACGTTGTCCCACGTTGTCCCACGTGGTCCCACGTTGTCCCACGTTGTCCCACGTGGTCCCACGTTGTCCCACGTTGTCCCACGGTGTCCAACGATGTCCAACGGTGTCCCACGTTGTCCAACGGTGTCCCACGTTGTCCCACGTTGTCCCACGTTGTCCCACGTTGTCCCACGGTGTCCAACGATGTCCAACGGTGTCCCACGTTGTCCCACGTTGTCCCACGTTGTCCCATGGTGTCCAACGATGTCCAACGGTGTCCAACGGTGTCCCACGGTGTCCAACGGTGTCCCACGTTGTCCCACGTTGTCCCACGTTGTCCCACGTTGTCCCACGTTGTCCCACGATGTCCCACGTTGTCCCACGTTGTCCCACGTTGTCCCACGTTGTCCCACGTTGTCCCACGTTGTCCCACGGTGTCCAACGATGTCCAACGGTGTCCAACGGTGTCCAACGGTGTCCAACGATGTCCAACGATGTCCAACGATGTCCAACGGTGTCCAACGATGTCCAACGATGTCCAACGGTGTCCCACGATGTCCAACGATGTCCAACGATGTCCAACGATGTCCAACGGTGTCCCACGTTGTCCCACGTTGTCCCACGTTGTCCCACGTTGTCCCACGTTGTCCCACGGTGTCCAACGATGTCCAACGGTGTCCCACGTTGTCCAACGGTGTCCCACGTTGTCCCACGTTGTCCCACGTTGTCCCACGTTGTCCCACGTTGTCCCACTTTGTCCCACGTTGTCCCACGTTGTCCCACGTTGTCCCACGTTGTCCCACGTTGTCCCACGTTGTCCCACGTTGTCCCACGTTGTCCCACGGTGTCCAACGATGTCCAACGGTGTCCAACGGTGTCCCACGGTGTCCAACGGTGTCCCACGTTGTCCCACGTTGTCCCACGTTGTCCCACGTTGTCCCACGTTGTCCAACGATGTCCAACGGTGTCCCACGTTGTCCCACGTTGTTCCATGGTTTCCCACGTTGTCCCACGTTGTCCCACGTTGTCCCACGTTGTCCCACGTTGTCCCACGGTGTCCCACGGTGTCCAACGATGTCCAACGGTGTCCCACGTTGTCCCACGTTGTCCCACGTTGTCCCACGTTGTCCCACGTTGTCCCACGTTGTCCCACGTTGTCCCACGTTGTCCCACGGTGTCCAACGATGTCCAACGGTGTCCCACGTTGTCCAACGGTGTCCCACGTTGTCCCACGGTGTCCAACGATGTCCAACGGTGTCCCACGTTGTCCCACGTTGTCCCACGTTGTCCCACGTTGTCCCACGTTGTCCCACGTTGTCCCACGTTGTCCCACGTTGTCCCACGTTGTCCCACGTGGTCCCACGTTGTCCCACGTTGTCCCACGGTGTCCAACGATGTCCAACGGTGTCCCACGTTGTCCAACGGTGTCCCACGTTGTCCCACGTTGTCCCACGTTGTCCCACGTTGTCCCACGTTGTCCCACGTTGTCCCACGTTGTCCCACGTTGTCCCACGTTGTCCCACGTTGTCCCACGTTGTCCCACGTTGTCCCACGTTGTCCCACGTGGTCCCACGTTGTCCCACGTTGTCCCACGGTGTCCAACGATGTCCAACGGTGTCCCACGTTGTCCAACGGTGTCCCACGTTGTCCCACGTTGTCCCACGTTGTCCCACGTTGTCCCACGATGTCCCACGTTGTCCCACGTTGTCCCACGTTGTCCCACGTTGTCCAACGATGTCCAACGGTGTCCCACGTTGTCCCACGTTGTTCCATGGTTTCCCACGTTGTCCCACGTTGTCCCACGGTGTCCAACGATGTCCAACGGTGTCCAACGGTGTCCCACGGTGTCCAACGGTGTCCCACGTTGTCCCACGTTGTCCCACGTTGTCCCACGTTGTCCCACGTTATCCCACGTTGTCCCACGTTGTCCAACGATGTCCAACGGTGTCCCACGTTGTCCCACGTTGTTCCATGGTTTCCCACGTTGTCCCACGTTGTCCCACGTTGTCCCACGGTGTCCAACGATGTCCAACGGTGTCCAACGGTGTCCAACGGTGTCCAACGGTGTCCAACGGTGTCCCACGTTGTCCCACGTTGTCCCACGTTGTCCCACGGTGTCCAACGATGTCCAACGGTGTCCCACGTTGTCCCACGTTGTCCCACGTTGTCCCACGTTGTCCCACGTTGTCCCACGATGTCCCACGTTGTCCCACGTTGTCCCACGTTGTCCCACGTTGTCCCACGTTGTCCCACGTTGTCCCACGTTGTCCCACGTTGTCCCACGTTGTCCCACGTTGTCCCACGTTGTCCCACGTTGTCCCACGTTGTCCCACGTTGTCCCACGTTGTCCCACGTTGTCCCACGGTGTCCAACGGTGTCCAACGGTGTCCAACGATGTCCAACGTTGTCCCACGTTGTCCCACGTTGTCCCACGTTGTCCCACGATGTCCCACGTTGTCCCACGTTGTCCCACGTTGTCCCACGGTGTCCAACGATGTCCAACGGTGTCCAACGGTGTCCAACGGTGTCCAACGGTGTCCCACGTTGTCCCACGTTGTCCCACGTTGTCCCACGTTGTCCCACGTTGTCCCACGTTGTCCCACGTTGTCCCACGTTGTCCCACGTTGTCCCACGTTGTCCCACGTTGTCCCACGGTGTCCAACGATGTCCAACGATGTCCAACGGTGTCCCACGATGTCCAACGATGTCCAACGATGTCCAACGGTGTCCAACGGTGTCCAACGGTGTCCCACGGTGTCCAACGGTGTCCCACGTTGTCCCACGTTGTCCCACGTTGTCCCACGTTGTCCCACGATGTCCCACGTTGTCCAACGGTGTCCAACGGTGTCCAACGATGTCCAACGATGTCCAACGGTGTCCCACGATGTCCAACGATGTCCAACGATGTCCAACGGTGTCCCACGTTGTCCCACGTTGTCCCACGTTGTCCCACGTTGTCCCACGTTGTCCCACGGTGTCCAACGATGTCCAACGGTGTCCCACGTTGTCCAACGGTGTCCCACGTTGTCCCACGTTGTCCCACGTTGTCCCACGTTGTCCCACGTTGTCCCACGTTGTCCCACGTTGTCCCACGTTGTCCCACGTTGTCCCACGTTGTCCCACGTTGTCCCACGTTGTCCCACGGTGTCCAACGATGTCGAACGGTGTCCAACGGTGTCCCACGGTGTCCCACGGTGTCCCACGTTGTCCCACGTTGTCCCACGTTGTCCCACGTTGTCCCACGTTGTCCCACGTTGTCCAACGATGTCCAACGGTGTCCCACGTTGTCCCACGTTGTTCCATGGTTTCCCACGTTGTCCCACGTTGTCCCACGTTGTCCCACGTTGTCCCACGTTGTCCCACGGTGTCCCACGGTGTCCAACGATGTCCAACGGTGTCCCACGTTGTCCCACGTTGTCCCACGTTGTCCCACGTTGTCCCACGTTGTCCCACGTTGTCCCACGTTGTCCCACGATGTCCCACGTTGTCCCACGTTGTCCCACGTTGTCCCACGTTGTCCCACGTTGTCCCACGTTGTCCCACGTTGTCCCACGTGGTCCCACGTTGTCCCACGTTGTCCCACGGTGTCCAACGATGTCCAACGGTGTCCCACGTTGTCCAACGGTGTCCCACGTTGTCCCACGTTGTCCCACGTTGTCCCACGTTGTCCCACGATGTCCCACGGTGTCCCACGTTGTCCCACGTTGTCCCACGTTGTCCCACGTTGTCCCACGTTGTCCCACGTTGTCCCACGTTGTCCCACGTTGTCCAACGATGTCCAACGGTGTCCCACGTTGTCCCACGTTGTTCCATGGTTTCCCACGTTGTCCCACGTTGTCCCACGTTGTCCCACGTTGTCCCACGTTGTCCCACGGTGTCCCACGGTGTCCAACGATGTCCCACGGTGTCCCACGTTGTCCCACGTTGTCCCACGTTGTCCCACGTTGTCCCACGTTGTCCCACGTTGTCCCACGTTGTCCCACGTTGTCCCACGTTGTCCCACGTGGTCCCACGTTGTCCCACGTTGTCCCACGGTGTCCAACGATGTCCAACGGTGTCCCACGTTGTCCAACGGTGTCCCACGTTGTCCCACGTTGTCCCACGTTGTCCCACGATGTCCCACGTTGTCCCACGTTGTCCCACGTTGTCCCACGTTGTCCCACGTTGTCCCACGTTGTCCCACGTTGTCCCACGTTGTCCCACGTGGTCCCACGTTGTCCCACGTTGTCCCACGGTGTCCAACGATGTCCAACGGTGTCCCACGTTGTCCAACGGTGTCCCACGTTGTCCCACGTTGTCCCACGTTGTCCCACGTTGTCCCACGGTGTCCAACGATGTCCAACGGTGTCCCACGTTGTCCCACGTTGTCCCACGGTGTCCAACGATGTCCAACGGTGTCCCACGTTGTCCAACGGTGTCCCACGTTGTCCCACGTTGTCCCACGTTGTCCCACGTTGTCCCACGATGTCCCACGTTGTCCCACGTTGTCCCACGTTGTCCCACGATGTCCCACGTTGTCCCACGTTGTCCCACGTTGTCCCACGTTGTCCCACGTTGTCCCACGTTGTCCCACGTTGTCCCACGGTGTCCAACGATGTCCAACGGTGTCCCACGTTGTCCCACGTTGTCCCACGTTGTCCAACGATGTCCAACGATGTCCAACGGTGTCCCACGATGTCCAACGATGTCCAACGATGTCCAACGATGTCCAACGGTGTCCCACGTTGTCCCACGTTGTCCCACGTTGTCCCACGTTGTCCCACGTTGTCCCACGGTGTCCAACGATGTCCAACGGTGTCCCACGTTGTCCAACGGTGTCCCACGTTGTCCCACGTTGTCCCACGTTGTCCCACGTTGTCCCACGTTGTCCCACTTTGTCCCACGTTGTCCCACGTTGTCCCACGTTGTCCAACGATGTCCAACGGTGTCCCACGTTGTCCCACGTTGTCCCACGTTGTCCCACGTTGTCCCACGTTGTCCCACGTTGTCCCACGTTGTCCCACGTTGTCCCACGTTGTCCCACGTGGTCCCACGTTGTCCCACGTTGTCCCACGGTGTCCAACGATGTCCAACGGTGTCCCACGTTGTCCAACGGTGTCCCACGTTGTCCCACGTTGTCCCACGTTGTCCCACGTTGTCCCACGATGTCCCACGTTGTCCCACGTTGTCCCACGTTGTCCCACGTTGTCCCACGTTGTCCCACGTTGTCCCACGTTGTCCCACGTTGTCCCACGTTGTCCCACGTTGTCCCACGGTGTCCAACGATGTCCAACGGTGTCCAACGGTGTCCCACGGTGTCCAACGGTGTCCCACGTTGTCCCACGTTGTCCCACGTTGTCCCACGTTGTCCCACGTTGTCCCACGTTGTCCCACGTTGTCCAACGATGTCCAACGGTGTCCCACGTTGTCCCACGTTGTTCCATGGTTTCCCACGTTGTCCCACGTTGTCCCACGTTGTCCCACGGTGTCCAACGATGTCCAACGGTGTCCAACGGTGTCCAACGGTGTCCAACGGTGTCCCACGTTGTCCCACGTTGTCCCACGTTGTCCCACGGTGTCCAACGATGTCCAACGGTGTCCAGCGATGTCCAACGGTGTCCCACGTTGTCCCACGTTGTCCCACGTTGTCCCACGTTGTCCCACGTTGTCCCACGTTGTCCCACGTTGTCCCACGTTGTCCCACGTTGTCCCACGATGTCCCACGTTGTCCCACGTTGTCCCACGTTGTCCCACGTTGTCCCACGTTGTCCCACGTTGTCCCACGGTGTCCAACGATGTCCAACGGTGTCCAACGGTGTCCAACGGTGTCCAACGATGTCCAACGATGTCCAACGATGTCCAACGGTGTCCAACGATGTCCAACGATGTCCAACGGTGTCCCACGATGTCCAACGATGTCCAACGATGTCCAACGGTGTCCAACGATGTCCAACGGTGTCCAACGATGTCCAACGATGTCCAACGGTGTCCCACGATGTCCAACGATGTCCAACGATGTCCAACGGTGTCCAACGGTGTCCAACGGTGTCCCACGGTGTCCAACGGTGTCCCACGTTGTCCCACGTTGTCCCACGTTGTCCCACGTTGTCCCACGATGTCCCACGTTGTCCCACGTTGTCCCACGTTGTCCCACGATGTCCCACGTTGTCCAACGGCGTCCAACGGTGTCCAACGATGTCCAACGATGTCCAACGGTGTCCCACGATGTCCAACGATGTCCAACGATGTCCAACGGTGTCCCACGTTGTCCCACGTTGTCCCACGCTGTCCCACGTTGTCCCACGTTGTCCCACGGTGTCGAACGATGTCCAACGGTGTCCAACGGTGTCCCACGGTGTCCAACGGTGTCCCACGTTGTCCCACGTTGTCCCACGTTGTCCCACGGTGTCCAACGATGTCCAACGGTGTCCCACGTTGTCCCACGTTGTCCCACGTTGTCCCACGTTGTCCCACGTTGTCCCACGGTGTCCAACGATGTCCAACGGTGTCCCACGTTGTCCCACGTTGTCCCACGTTGTCCCACGTTGTCCCACGTTGTCCCACGTTGTCCCACGTTGTCCCACGTTGTCCCACGTTGTCCCACGTTGTCCCACGTTGTCCCACGTTGTCCCACGGTGTCCAACGATGTCGAACGGTGTCCAACGGTGTCCCACGGTGTCCAACGGTGTCCCACGTTGTCCCACGTTGTCCCACGTTGTCCCACGTTGTCCCACGTTGTCCCACGTTGTCCAACGATGTCCAACGGTGTCCCACGTTGTCCCACGTTGTTCCATGGTTTCCCACGTTGTCCCACGTTGTCCCACGTTGTCCCACGTTGTCCCACGTTGTCCCACGGTGTCCCACGGTGTCCAACGATGTCCAACGGTGTCCCACGTTGTCCCACGTTGTCCCACGTTGTCCCACGTTGTCCCACGTTGTCCCACGTTGTCCCACGTTGTCCCACGTGGTCCCACGGTGTCCAACGGTGTCCCACGTTGTCCCACGTTGTCCCACGTTGTCCCACGTTGTCCCACGTTGTCCCACGTTGTCCAACGATGTCCAACGGTGTCCCACGTTGTCCCACGTTGTTCCATGGTTTCCCACGTTGTCCCACGTTGTCCCACGTTGTCCCACGTTGTCCCACGGTGTCCCACGGTGTCCAACGATGTCCAACGGTGTCCCACGTTGTCCCACGTTGTCCCACGTTGTCCCACGTTGTCCCACGTTGTCCCACGTTGTCCCACGTTGTCCCACGTTGTCCCACGTTGTCCCACGTTGTCCCACGTGGTCCCACGTTGTCCCACGTTGTCCCACGGTGTCCAACGATGTCCAACGGTGTCCCACGTTGTCCAACGGTGTCCCACGTTGTCCCACGTTGTCCCACGTTGTCCCACGTTGTCCCACGATGTCCCACGTTGTCCCACGTTGTCCCACGTTGTCCCACGATGTCCCACGTTGTCCCACGTTGTCCCACGTTGTCCCACGTTGTCCCACGTTGTCCCACGTTGTCCCACGTTGTCCCACGGTGTCCAACGATGTCCAACGGTGTCCCACGTTGTCCCACGTTGTCCCACGTTGTCCAACGATGTCCAACGATGTCCAACGGTGTCCCACGATGTCCAACGATGTCCAACGATGTCCAACGATGTCCAACGGTGTCCCACGTTGTCCCACGTTGTCCCACGTTGTCCCACGTTGTCCCACGTTGTCCCACGTTGTCCAACGATGTCCAACGGTGTCCCACGTTGTCCCACGTTGTCCCACGTTGTCCCACGTTGTCCCACGTTGTCCCACGTTGTCCCACGTTGTCCCACGTTGTCCCACGTTGTCCCACGTTGTCCCACGTGGTCCCACGTTGTCCCACGTTGTCCCACGGTGTCCAACGATGTCCAACGGTGTCCCACGTTGTCCAACGGTGTCCCACGTTGTCCCACGTTGTCCCACGTTGTCCCACGTTGTCCCACGTTGTCCCACGTTGTCCCACGTTGTCCCACGTTGTCCCACGTTGTCCCACGTTGTCCCACGTTGTCCCACGTTGTCCCACGTTGTCCCACGTTGTCCCACGTTGTCCCACGTTGTCCCACGTTGTCCCACGGTGTCCAACGATGTCCAACGGTGTCCAACGGTGTCCCACGGTGTCCAACGGTGTCCCACGTTGTCCCACGTTGTCCCACGTTGTCCCACGTTGTCCCACGTTGTCCCACGTTGTCCCACGTTGTCCAACGATGTCCAACGGTGTCCCACGTTGTCCCACGTTGTTCCATGGTTTCCCACGTTGTCCCACGTTGTCCCACGTTGTCCCACGGTGTCCAACGATGTCCAACGGTGTCCAACGGTGTCCAACGGTGTCCAACGGTGTCCCACGTTGTCCCACGTTGTCCCACGTTGTCCCACGTTGTCCCACGGTGTCCAACGATGTCCAACGGTGTCCCACGTTGTCCCACGTTGTCCCACGTTGTCCCACGTTGTCCCACGTTGTCCCACGTTGTCCCACGTTGTCCCACGTTGTCCCACGTTGTCCCACGTTGTCCCACGTTGTCCCACGTTGTCCCACGTTGTCCCACGTTGTCCCACGGTGTCCAACGGTGTCCAACGATGTCCAACGTTGTCCCACGTTGTCCCACGTTGTCCCACGATGTCCCACGTTGTCCCACGTTGTCCCACGTTGTCCCACGGTGTCCAACGATGTCCAACGGTGTCCAACGGTGTCCAACGGTGTCCAACGGTGTCCCACGTTGTCCCACGTTGTCCCACGTTGTACCACGGTGTCCAACGATGTCCAACGGTGTCCAGCGATGTCCAACGGTGTCCCACGTTGTCCCACGTTGTCCCACGTTGTCCCACGTTGTCCCACGTTGTCCCACGTTGTCCCACGTTGTCCCACGTTGTCCCACGTTGTCCCACGATGTCCCACGTTGTCCCACGTTGTCCCACGTTGTCCCACGTTGTCCCACGTTGTCCCACGATGTCCCACGGTGTCCAACGATGTCCAACGGTGTCCAACGGTGTCCAACGGTGTCCAACGATGTCCAACGATGTCCAACGATGTCCAACGGTGTCCAACGATGTCCAACGATGTCCAACGGTGTCCCACGATGTCCAACGATGTCCAACGATGTCCAACGGTGTCCAACGATGTCCAACGGTGTCCAACGATGTCCAACGATGTCCAACGGTGTCCCACGATGTCCAACGATGTCCAACGATGTCCAACGGTGTCCAACGGTGTCCAACGGTGTCCCACGGTGTCCAACGGTGTCCCACGTTGTCCCACGTTGTCCCACGTTGTCCCACGTTGTCCCACGATGTCCCACGTTGTCCAACGGCGTCCAACGGTGTCCAACGATGTCCAACGATGTCCAACGGTGTCCCACGATGTCCAACGATGTCCAACGATGTCCAACGGTGTCCCACGTTGTCCCACGTTGTCCCACGTTGTCCCACGTTGTCCCACGTTGTCCCACGGTGTCCAACGATGTCCAACGGTGTCCAACGGTGTCCCACGGTGTCCAACGGTGTCCCACGTTGTCCCACGTTGTCCCACGTTGTCCCACGGTGTCCAACGATGTCCCACGATGTCCCACGTTGTCCCACGTTGTCCCACGTTGTCCCACGTTGTCCCACGTTGTCCCACGTTGTCCCACGGTGTCCAACGATGTCCAACGGTGTCCAACGGTGTCCAACGGTGTCCAACGATGTCCAACGATGTCCAACGATGTCCAACGGTGTCCAACGATGTCCAACGATGTCCCACGATGTCCCACGTTGTCCCACGTTGTCCCACGTTGTCCCACGGTGTCCAACGATGTCCAACGGTGTCCCACGTTGTCCCACGTTGTCCCACGTTGTCCCACGTTGTCCCACGTTGTCCCACGTTGTCCCACGTTGTCCCACGTTGTCCCACGTTGTCCCACGTTGTCCCACGTTGTCCCACGTTGTCCCACGGTGTCCCACGGTGTCCCACGTTGTCCCACGTTGTCCCACGTTGTCCCACGTTGTCCCACGGTGTCCAACGGTGTCCAACGATGTCCAACGTTGTCCCACGTTGTCCCACGTTGTCCCACGTTGTCCCACGATGTCCCACGTTGTCCCACGTTGTCCCACGATGTCCCACGTTGTCCCACGATGTCCCACGTTGTCCCACGTTGTCCCACGTTGTCCCACGGTGTCCAACGATGTCCAACGGTGTCCAACGGTGTCCAACGGTGTCCAACGATGTCCAACGGTGTCCAACGGTGTCCAACGGTGTCCCACGATGTCCAACGATGTCCAACGATGTCCAACGGTGTCCAACGGTGTCCAACGGTGTCCCACGATGTCCAACGATGTCCAACGATGTCCAACGGTGTCCCACGTTGTCCAACGGTGTCCCACGTTGTCCCACGTTGTCCCACGTTGTCCCACGTTGTCCCACGTTGTCCCACGTTGTCCCACGTTGTCCCACGTTGTCCCACGTTGTCCCACGGTGTCCAACGATGTCCAACGGTGTCCAACGGTGTCCCACGGTGTCCAACGGTGTCCCACGTTGTCCCACGTTGTCCCACGTTGTCCCACGTTGTCCCACGTTGTCCCACGTTGTCCAACGATGTCCAACGGTGTCCCACGTTGTCCCACGTTGTTCCATGGTTTCCCACGTTGTCCCACGTTGTCCCACGTTTCCCACGTTGTCCCACGTTGTCCCACGGTGTCCCACGGTGTCCAACGATGTCCAACGGTGTCCCACGTTGTCCCACGTTGTCCCACGTTGTCCCACGTTGTCCCACGTTGTCCCACGTTGTCCCACGTTGTCCCACGATGTCCCACGTTGTCCCACGTTGTCCCACGTTGTCCCACGTTGTCCCACGTTGTCCCACGTTGTCCCACGTTGTCCCACGTGGTCCCACGTTGTCCCACGTTGTCCCACGGTGTCCAACGATGTCCAACGGTGTCCCACGTTGTCCAACGGTGTCCCACGTTGTCCCACGTTGTCCCACGTTGTCCCACGTTGTCCCACGATGTCCCACGTTGTCCCACGTTGTCCCACGTTGTCCCACGTTGTCCCACGTTGTCCCACGTTGTCCCACGTTCTCCCACGTTGTCCCACGTTGTCCCACGTTGTCCCACGGTGTCCAACGATGTCCAACGGTGTCCCACGTTGTCCCACGTTGTCCCACGTTGTCCCACGGTGTCCAACGATGTCCAACGGTGTCCAACGGTGTCCCACGGTGTCCAACGGTGTCCCACGTTGTCCCACGTTGTCCCACGTTGTCCCACGTTGTCCCACGTTGTCCCACGATGTCCCACGTTGTCCCACGTTGTCCCACGTTGTCCCACGTTGTCCCACGTTGTCCCACGTTGTCCCACGGTGTCCAACGATGTCCAACGGTGTCCAACGGTGTCCAACGGTGTCCAACGATGTCCAACGATGTCCAACGATGTCCAACGGTGTCCAACGATGTCCAACGATGTCCAACGGTGTCCCACGATGTCCAACGATGTCCAACGATGTCCAACGATGTCCAGCGGTGTCCCACGTTGTCCCACGTTGTCCCACGTTGTCCCACGTTGTCCCACGTTGTCCCACGGTGTCCATCGATGTCCAACGGTGTCCAACGGTGTCCCACGGTGTCCAACGGTGTCCCACGTTGTCCCACGTTGTCCCACGTTGTCCCACGTTGTCCCACGTTGTCCCACGATGTCCCACGTTGTCCCACGTTGTCCCACGTTGTCCCACGTTGTCCCACGTTGTCCCACGGTGTCCAACGATGTCCAACGGTGTCCAACGGTGTCCAACGGTGTCCAACGATGTCCAACGATGTCCAACGATGTCCCACGTTGTCCAACGGTGTCCCACGTTGTCCCACGTTGTCCCACGTTGTCCCACGTTGTCCCACGTTGTCCCACGTTGTCCCACGTTGTCCCACGTTGTCCCACGTTGTCCCACGTTGTCCCACGTTGTCCAACGATGTCCAACGGTGTCCCACGTTGTCCCACGTTGTTCCATGGTTTCCCACGTTGTCCCACGTTGTCCCACGTTGTCCCACGTTGTCCCACGTTGTCCCACGGTGTCCCACGGTGTCCAACGATGTCCAACGGTGTCCCACGTTGTCCCACGTTGTCCCACGTTGTCCCACGTTGTCCCACGTTGTCCCACGTTGTCCCACGTTGTCCCACGTTGTCCCACGTTGTCCCACGTTGTCCCACGTGGTCCCACGTTGTCCCACGTTGTCCCACGGTGTCCAACGATGTCCAACGGTGTCCCACGTTGTCCAACGGTGTCCCACGTTGTCCCACGTTGTCCCACGTTGTCCCACGTTGTCCCACGATGTCCCACGTTGTCCCACGTTGTCCCACGTTGTCCCACGGTGTCCAACGATGTCCAACGGTGTCCAGCGATGTCCAACGGTGTCCCACGTTGTCCCACGTTTTCCCACGTTGTCCCACGTTGTCCCACGGTGTCCAACGATGTCCAACGATGTCCAACGGTGTCCCACGTTGTCCCACGTTGTTCCATGGTTTCCCACGTTGTCCCACGTTGTCCCACGTTGTCCCACGGTGTCCAACGATGTCCAACGGTGTCCAACGGTGTCCAACGGTGTCCAACGGTGTCCCACGTTGTCCCACGTTGTCCCACGTTGTCCCACGTTGTCCCACGTTGTCCCACGATGTCCCACGTTGTCCCACGTTGTCCCACGTTGTCCCACGTTGTCCCACGTGGTCCCACGTTGTCCCACGTTGTCCCACGGTGTCCAACGGTGTCCCACGTTGTCCCACGTTGTCCCACGTTGTCCCACGTGGTCCCACGTTGTCCCACGTTGTCCCACGGTGTCCAACGATGTCCAACGGTGTCCCACGTTGTCCAACGGTGTCCCACGTTGTCCCACGTTGTCCCACGTTGTCCCACGTTGTCCCACGATGTCCCACGTTGTCCCACGTTGTCCCACGTTGTCCCACGTTGTCCCACGTTGTCCCACGTTGTCCCACGTTGTCCCACGTTGTCCCACGTTGTCCCACGTTGTCCCCCGTTGTCCCACGGTGTCCAACGATGTCCAACGGTGTCCAACGGTGTCCCACGGTGTCCAACGGTGTCCCACGTTGTCCCACGTTGTCCCACGTTGTCCCACGTTGTCCCACGTTGTCCCACGTTGTCCAACGATGTCCAACGGTGTCCCACGTTGTCCCACGTTGTTCCATGGTTTCCCACGTTGTCCCACGTTGTCCCACGTTGTCCCACGGTGTCCAACGATGTCCAACGGTGTCCAACGGTGTCCAACGGTGTCCAACGGTGTCCCACGTTGTCCCACGTTGTCCCACGTTGTCCCACGATGTCCCACGTTGTCCCACGTTGTCCCACGTTGTCCCACGTTGTCCCACGTTGTCCCACGTTGTCCCACGTTGTCCCACGTTGTCCCACGTTGTCCCACGGTGTCCAACGATGTCCAACGGTGTCCAGCGATGTCCAACGGTGTCCCACGTTGTCCCACGTTTTCCCACGTTGTCCCACGTTGTCCCACGGTGTCCAACGATGTAAAACGATGTCCAACGGTGTCCCACGTTGTCCCACGTTGTTCCGTGGTTTCCCACGTTGTCCCACGTTGTCCCACGTTGTCCCACGGTGTCCAACGATGTCCAACGGTGTCCAACGGTGTCCAACGGTGTCCAACGGTGTCCCACGTTGTCCCACGTTGTCCCACGTTGTCCCACGATGTCCCACGTTGTCCCACGTTGTCCCACGTTGTCCCACGTTGTCCCACGATGTCCCACGTTGTCCCACGTTGTCCCACGTTGTCCCACGTTGTCCGACGTTGTCCCACGTTGTCCCACGTTGTCCCACGTTGTCCCACGTTGTCCCACGTTGTCCCACGTTGTCCCACGTTGTCCCACGGTGTCCAACGATGTCCAACGGTGTCCAACGGTGTCCCACGGTGTCCAACGGTGTCCCACGTTGTCCCACGTTGTCCCACGTTGTCCCACGTTGTCCCACGGTGTCCAACGATGTCCAACGGTGTCCAACGGTGTCCAACGGTGTCCAACGGTGTCCAGCGATGTCCAACGGTGTCCCACGTTGTCCCACGTTTTCCCACGTTGTCCCACGTTGTCCCACGTTGTCCCACGTTGTCCCACGTTGTCCCACGTTGTCCCACGTTGTCCCACGTTGTCCCACGTTGTCCCACGTTGTCCCACGTTGTCCCACGTTGTCCCACGTTGTCCCACGTTGTCCCACGTTGTCCCACGTTGTCCCACGTTGTCCCCCGTTGTCCCACGGTGTCCCACGATGTCCAACGGTGTCCAACGGTGTCCCACGGTGTCCCACGGTGTCCCACGTTGTCCCACGTTGTCCCACGTTGTCCCACGTTGTCCCACGATGTCCCACGTTGTCCCACGTTGTCCCACGTTGTCCCACGATGTCCCACGTTGTCCCACGTTGTCCCACGTTGTCCCACGTTGTCCCACGTTGTCCCACGTTGTCCCACGGTGTCCCACGTTGTCCCACGTTGTCCCACGTTGTCCCACGGTGTCCCACGGTGTCCAACGATGTCCAACGGTGTCCAGCGATGTCCAACGGTGTCCCACGTTGTCCCACGTTTTCCCACGTTGTCCCACGTTGTCCCACGGTGTCCAACGATGTCCAACGATGTCCAACGGTGTCCCACGTTGTCCCACGTTGTTCCATGGTTTCCCACGTTGTCCCACGTTGTCCCACGTTGTCCCACGGTGTCCAACGATGTCCAACGGTGTCCAACGGTGTCCAACGGTGTCCAACGGTGTCCCACGTTGTCCCACGTTGTCCCACGTTGTCCCACGTTGTCCCACGTTGTCCCACGATGTCCCACGTTGTCCCACGTTGTCCAACGATGTCCAACGGTGTCCAACGGTGTCCCACGGTGTCCAACGGTGTCCCACGTTGTCCCACGTTGTCCCACGTTGTCCCACGTTGTCCCACGTTGTCCCACGTTGTCCCACGTTGTCCAACGATGTCCAACGGTGTCCCACGTTGTCCCACGTTGTTCCATGGTTTCCCACGTTGTCCCACGTTGTCCCACGTTGTCCCACGGTGTCCAACGATGTCCAACGGTGTCCAACGGTGTCCAACGGTGTCCAACGGTGTCCCACGTTGTCCCACGTTGTCCCACGTTGTCCCACGATGTCCCACGTTGTCCCACGTTGTCCCACGTTGTCCCACGTTGTCCCACGTTGTCCCACGTTGTCCCACGGTGTCCAACGATGTCCAACGGTGTCCAACGGTGTCCAACGGTGTCCAACGATGTCCAACGATGTCCAACGATGTCCAACGGTGTCCAACGATGTCCACCGATGTCCAACGGTGTCCCACGATGTCCAACGATGTCCAACGATGTCCAACGGTGTCCAACGATGTCCAACGGTGTCCAACGATGTCCAACGATGTCCAACGGTGTCCCACGATGTCCAACGATGTCCAACGATGTCCAACGGTGTCCAACGGTGTCCAACGGTGTCCCACGGTGTCCAACGGTGTCCCACGTTGTCCCACGTTGTCCCACGTTGTCCCACGTTGTCCCACGATGTCCCACGTTGTCCAACGGTGTCCAACGGTGTCCAACGATGTCCAACGATGTCCAACGGTGTCCCACGATGTCCCACGTTGTCCTACGTTGTCCCACGTTGTCCCACGTTGTCCCACGTTGTCCAACGATGTCCAACGGTGTCCCACGTTGTCCCACGTTGTTCCATGGTTTCCCACGTGGTCCCACGTTGTCCCACGTTGTCCCACGTTGTCCCACGGTGTCCCACGATGTCCCACGTTGTCCCACGTTGTCCCACGTTGTCCCACGATGTCCCACGTTGTCCCACGTTGTCCCACGGTGTCCAACGATGTCCAACGGTGTCCAGCGATGTCCAACGGTGTCCCACGTTGTCCCACGTTTTCCCACGTTGTCCCACTGTCTCCCACGTTGTCCCACGTTGTTCCATGGTTTCCCACGTTGTCCCACGTTGTCCCACGTTGTCCCACGGTGTCCAACGATGTCCAACGGTGTCCAACGGTGTCCAACGGTGTCCAACGGTGTCCCACGTTGTCCCACGTTGTCCCACGTTGTCCCACGTTGTCCCACGTTGTCCCACGATGTCCCACGTTGTCCCACGTTGTCCAACGATGTCCAACGGTGTCCAACGGTGTCCCACGGTGTCCAACGGTGTCCCACGTTGTCCCACGTTGTCCCACGTTGTCCCACGTTGTCCCACGTTGTCCCACGTTGTCCCACGTTGTCCAACGATGTCCAACGGTGTCCCACGTTGTCCCACGTTGTTCCATGGTTTCCCACGTTGTCCCACGTTGTCCCACGTTGTCCCACGGTGTCCAACGATGTCCAACGGTGTCCAACGGTGTCCAACGGTGTCCAACGGTGTCCCACGTTGTCCCACGTTGTCCCACGTTGTCCCACGATGTCCCACGTTGTCCCACGTTGTCCCACGTTGTCCCACGTTGTCCCACGTTGTCCCACGTTGTCCCACGGTGTCCAACGATGTCCAACGGTGTCCAACGGTGTCCAACGGTGTCCAACGATGTCCAACGATGTCCAACGATGTCCAACGGTGTCCAACGATGTCCACCGATGTCCAACGGTGTCCCACGATGTCCAACGATGTCCAACGATGTCCAACGGTGTCCAACGATGTCCAACGGTGTCCAACGATGTCCAACGATGTCCAACGGTGTCCCACGATGTCCAACGATGTCCAACGATGTCCAACGGTGTCCAACGGTGTCCAACGGTGTCCCACGGTGTCCAACGGTGTCCCACGTTGTCCCACGTTGTCCCACGTTGTCCCACGTTGTCCCACGATGTCCCACGTTGTCCAACGGTGTCCAACGGTGTCCAACGATGTCCAACGATGTCCAACGGTGTCCCACGATGTCCCACGTTGTCCCACGTTGTCCCACGTTGTCCCACGTTGTCCCACGTTGTCCAACGATGTCCAACGGTGTCCCACGTTGTCCCACGTTGTTCCATGGTTTCCCACGTGGTCCCACGTTGTCCCACGTTGTCCCACGTTGTCCCACGGTGTCCCACGATGTCCCACGTTGTCCCACGTTGTCCCACGTTGTCCCACGATGTCCCACGTTGTCCCACGTTGTCCCACGGTGTCCAACGATGTCCAACGGTGTCCAGCGATGTCCAACGGTGTCCCACGTTGTCCCACGTTTTCCCACGTTGTCCCACGTTGTCCCACGTTGTCCCACGTTGTCCCACGTTGTCCCACGTTGTCCCACGTTGTCCCACGTTGTCCCACGGTGTCCAACGATGTCCAACGGTGTCCAGCGATGTCCAACGGTGTCCCACGTTGTCCCACGTTTTCCCACGTTGTCCCACGTTGTCCCACGGTGTCCAACGATGTCCAACGATGTCCAACGGGGTCCCACGTTGTCCCACGTTGTCCCACGTTGTCCCACGTTGTCCCACGATGTCCCACGTTGTCCCACGTTGTCCCACGTTGTCCCACGTTGTCCCACGATGTCCCACGTTGTCCCACGTTGTCCCACGGTGTCCAACGATGTAAAACGATGTCCAACGGTGTCCCACGTTGTCCCACGTTGTTCCGTGGTTTCCCACGTTGTCCCACGTTGTCCCACGTTGTCCCACGGTGTCCAACGATGTCCAACGGTGTCCAACGGTGTCCAACGGTGTCCAACGGTGTCCCACGTTGTCCCACGTTGTCCCACGTTGTCCCACGATGTCCCACGTTGTCCCACGTTGTCCCACGTTGTCCCACGTTGTCCCACGATGTCCCACGTTGTCCCACGTTGTCCCACGTTGTCCCACGTTGTCCGACGTTGTCCCACGTTGTCCCACGTTGTCCCACGTTGTCCCACGTTGTCCCACGTTGTCCCACGTTGTCCCACGGTGTCCAACGATGTCCAACGGTGTCCAACGGTGTCCCACGTTGTCCCACGTTGTCCCACGTTGTCCCACGTTGTCCCACGTTGTCCCACGTTGTCCCACGTTGTCCCACGTTGTCCAACGATGTCCAACGGTGTCCCACGTTGTCCCACGTTGTGCCACGTTGTCCCACGTTGTCCCACGTTGTCCCACGTTGTCCCACGTTGTCCCACGTTGTCGCACGTTGTCCCACGTTGTCCCACGTTGTCCCACGTTGTCCCACGTTGTCCCACGTTGTCCCACGTTGTCCCACGTTGTCCCACGTTGTCGCACGATGTCCCACGTTGTCCCACGTTGTCCCACGTTGTCCCACGTTGTCCCACGTTGTCCCACGTTGTCCCACGTTGTCCCACGTTGTCCCACGTTGTCCCACGTTGTCCCACGGTGTCCAACGGTGTCCCACGATGTCCCACGTTGTCCCACGTTGTCCCACGTTGTCCCACGTTGTCCCACGTTGTCCCACGTTGTCCCACGGTGTCCAACGATGTCCAACGATGTCCAACGGTGTCCCACGTTGTCCCACGTTGTTCCATGGTTTCCCACGTTGTCCCACGTTGTCCCACGTTGTCCCACGGTGTCCAACGATGTCCAACGGTGTCCAACGGTGTCCAACGGTGTCCAACGGTGTCCCACGTTGTCCCACGTTGTCCCACGTTGTCCCACGTTGTCCCACGATGTCCCACGTTGTCCCACGTTGTCGCACGTTGTCCCACGATGTCCCACGTTGTCCCACGTTGTCCCACGTTGTCCCACGTTGTCCGACGATGTCCCACGTTGTCCCACGTTGTCCCACGTTGTCCCACGTTGTCCCACGGTGTCCAACGATGTCCCACGTTGTCCCACGTTGTCCCACGTTGTCCCACGTTGTCCCACGTTGTCCCACGTTGTCCCACGGTGTCCAACGATGTCCAACGGTGTCCCACGTTGTCCCACGTTGTCCCACGATGTCCCACGTTGTCCCACGATGTCCCACGTTGTCCCACGTTGTCCCACGTTGTCCCACGTTGTCCCACGATGTCCCACGTTGTCCCACGTTGTCCCACGTTGTCCCACGTTGTCCCACGGTGTCCAACGATGTCCAACGGTGTCCAACGGTGTCCCACGGTGTCCAACGGTGTCCCACGTTGTCCCACGTTGTCCCACGTTGTCCCACGTTGTCCCACGTTGTCCCACGATGTCCCACGTTGTCCCACGTTGTCCGACGTTGTCCCACGTTGTCCCACGTTGTCCCACGTTGTCCCACGGTGTCCCACGATGTCCCACGTTGTCCCACGTTGTCCCACGTTGTCCCACGATGTCCCACGTTGTCCCACGTTGTCCCACGGTGTCCAACGATGTCCAACGGTGTCCAGCGATGTCCAACGGTGTCCCACGTTGTCCCACGTTTTCCCACGTTGTCCCACGTTGTCCCACGTTGTCCCACGTTGTCCCACGTTGTCCCACGTTGTCCCACGTTGTCCCACGGTGTCCAACGATGTCCAACGGTGTCCAGCGATGTCCAACGGTGTCCCACGTTGTCCCACGTTTTCCCACGTTGTCCCACGTTGTCCCACGGTGTCCAACGATGTCCAACGATGTCCAACGGTGTCCCACGTTGTCCCACGTTGTTCCATGGTTTCCCACGTTGTCCCACGTTGTCCCACGTTGTCCCACGGTGTCCAACGATGTCCAACGGTGTCCCACGTTGTCCAACGGTGTCCCACGTTGTCCCACGTTGTCCCACGTTGTCCCACGTTGTCCCACGATGTCCCACGTTGTCCCACGTTGTCCCACGTTGTCCCACGTTGTCCCACGTTGTCCCACGTTGTCCCACGTTGTCCCACGTTGTCCCACGTTGTCCCACGTTGTCCCACGTTGTCCCACGGTGTCCAACGATGTCCAACGGTGTCCAACGGTGTCCCACGGTGTCCAACGGTGTCCCACGTTGTCCCACGTTGTTCCATGGTTTCCCACGTTGTCCCACGTTGTCCCACGTTGTCCCACGGTGTCCAACGATGTCCAACGGTGTCCAACGGTGTCCAACGGTGTCCAACCGTGTCCCACGTTGTCCCACGTTGTCCCACGTTGTCCCACGGTGTCCAACGATGTCCAACGGTGTCCCACGTTGTCCCACGTTGTCCCACGTTGTCCCACGTTGTCCCAAGTTGTCCCACGATGTCCCACGTTGTCCCACGTTGTCCCACGTTGTCCCACGTTGTCCCACGTTGTCCCACGTTGTCCCACGGTGTCCAACGATGTCCAACGGTGTCCAACGGTGTCCCACGGTGTCCAACGGTGTCCCACGTTGTCCAACGGTGTCCCACGTTGTCCCACGTTGTCCCACGTTGTCCCACGTTGTCCCACGGTGTCCCACGGTGTCCAACGATGTCCAACGGTGTCCCACGTTGTCCCACGTTGTCCCGCGTTGTCCCACGTTGTCCCACGTTGTCCAACGATGTCCAACGGTGTCCCACGTTGTCCCACGTTGTTCCATGGTTTCCCACGTTGTCCCACGTTGTCCCACGTTGTCCCACGGTGTCCAACGATGTCCAACGGTGTCCAACGGTGTCCAACGGTGTCCAACGGTGTCCCACGTTGTCCCACGTTGTCCCACGGTGTCCAACGATGTCCAACGGTGTCCAACGGTGTCCAACGGTGTCCAACGGTGTCCCACGTTGTCCCACGTTGTCCCACGTTGTCCCACGTTGTCCCACGTTGTCCCACGTTGTCCCACGTTGTCCCAAGTTGTCCCACGTTGTCCCACGTTGTCCCACGTTGTCCCACGGTGTCCAACGATGTCCAACGATGTCCAACGGTGTCCCACGATGTCCAACGATGTCCAACGATGTCCAACGGTGTCCAACGGTGTCCAACGGTGTCCCACGGTGTCCAACGGTGTCCCACGTTGTCCCACGTTGTCCCACGTTGTCCCACGTTGTCCCACGATGTCCCACGTTGTCCAACGGTGTCCAACGGTGTCCAACGATGTCCAACGATGTCCAACGGTGTCCCACGATGTCCAACGATGTCCAACGATGTCCAACGGTGTCCCACGTTGTCCCACGTTGTCCCACGTTGTCCCACGTTGTCCCACGGTGTCCAACGATGTCCAACGGTGTCCCACGTTGTCCAACCGTGTCCCACGTTGTCCCACGTTGTCCCACGTTGTCCCACGTTGTCCCACGTTGTCCCACGTTGTCCCACGTTGTCCCACGTTGTCCCACGTTGTCCCACGTTGTCCCACGTTGTCCCACGTTGTCCCACGTTGTCCCACGTTGTCCCACGTTGTCCCACGTTGTCCCACGTTGTCCCACGTTGTCCCACGTTGTCCCACGTTGTCCCACGGTGTCCAACGATGTCGAACGGTGTCCAACGGTGTCCCACGGTGTCCAACGGTGTCCCACGTTGTCCCACGTTGTCCCACGTTGTCCCACGTTGTCCCACGTTGTCCCACGTTGTCCAACGATGTCCAACGGTGTCCCACGTTGTCCCACGTTGTTCCATGGTTTCCCACGTTGTCCCACGTTGTCCCACGTTGTCCCACGTTGTCCCACGTTGTCCCACGGTGTCCCACGGTGTCCAACGATGTCCAACGGTGTCCCACGTTGTCCCACGTTGTCCCACGTTGTCCCACGTTGTCCCACGTTGTCCCACGATGTCCCACGTTGTCCCACGTTGTCCCACGTTGTCCCACGTTGTCCCACGTTGTCCCACGTTGTCCCACGTTGTCCCACGTGGTCCCACGGTGTCCCACGTTGTCCCACGGTGTCCAACGATGTCCAACGGTGTCCCACGTTGTCCAACGGTGTCCCACGTTGTCCCACGTTGTCCCACGTTGTCCCACGTTGTCCCACGATGTCCCACGTTGTCCCACGTTGTCCCACGTTGTCCCACGTTGTCCCACGTTGTCCCACGTTGTCCCACGTTCTCCCACGTTGTCCCACGTTGTCCCACGTTGTCCCACGGTGTCCAACGATGTCCAACGGTGTCCCACGTTGTCCCACGTTGTCCCACGTTGTCCCACGGTGTCCAACGATGTCCAACGGTGTCCAACGGTGTCCCACGGTGTCCAACGGTGTCCCACGTTGTCCCACGTTGTCCCACGTTGTCCCACGTTGTCCCACGTTGTCCCACGATGTCCCACGTTGTCCCACGTTGTCCCACGTTGTCCCACGTTGTCCCACGTTGTCCCACGTTGTCCCACGGTGTCCAACGATGTCCAACGGTGTCCAACGGTGTCCAAAGGTGTCCAACGATGTCCAACGATGTCCAACGATGTCCAACGGTGTCCAACGATGTCCAACGATGTCCAACGGTGTCCCACGATGTCCAACGATGTCCAACGATGTCCAACGATGTCCAACGGTGTCCCACGTTGTCCCACGTTGTCCCACGTTGTCCCACGTTGTCCCACGTTGTCCCACGGTGTCCAACGATGTCCAACGGTGTCCCACGTTGTCCAACGGTGTCCCACGTTGTCCAACGGTGTCCCACGTTGTCCCACGTTGTCCCACGTTGTCCCACGTTGTCCCACGTTGTCCCACGTTGTCCCACGTTGTCCCACGTTGTCCCACGTTGTCCCACGTTGTCCCACGTTGTCCCACGTTGTCCCACGTTGTCCCACGGTGTCCAACGATGTCCAACGGTGTCCAACGGTGTCCCACGGTGTCCAACGGTGTCCCACGTTGTCCCACGTTGTCCCACGTTGTCCCACGTTGTCCCACGTTGTCCCACGTTGTCCAACGATGTCCAACGGTGTCCCACGTTGTCCCACGTTGTTCCATGGTTTCCCACGTTGTCCCACGTTGTCCCACGTTGTCCCACGTTGTCCCACGGTGTCCCACGGTGTCCAACGATGTCCAACGGTGTCCCACGTTGTCCCACGTTGTCCCACGTTGTCCCACGTTGTCCCACGTTGTCCCACGTTGTCCCACGTTGTCCCACGTTGTCCCACGTTGTCCCACGTTGTCCCACGTGGTCCCACGTTGTCCCACGTTGTCCCACGGTGTCCAACGATGTCCAACGGTGTCCCACGTTGTCCAACGGTGTCCCACGTTGTCCCACGTTGTCCCACGTTGTCCCACGATGTCCCACGTTGTCCCACGTTGTCCCACGTTGTCCCACGTTGTCCCACGTTGTCCCACGTTGTCCCACGTTGTCCCACGTGGTCCCACGTTGTCCCACGTTGTCCCACGGTGTCCAACGATGTCCAACGGTGTCCCACGTTGTCCAACGGTGTCCCACGTTGTCCCACGTTGTCCCACGTTGTCCCACGTTGTCCCACGGTGTCCAACGATGTCCAACGGTGTCCCACGTTGTCCCACGTTGTCCCACGTTGTCCCACGGTGTCCAACGATGTCCAACGGTGTCCAACGGTGTCCCACGGTGTCCAACGGTGTCCCACGTTGTCCCACGTTGTCCCACGTTGTCCCACGTTGTCCCACGTTGTCCCACGATGTCCCACGTTGTCCCACGTTGTCCCACGTTGTCCCACGTTGTCCCACGTTGTCCCACGTTGTCCCACGGTGTCCAACGATGTCCAACGGTGTCCAACGGTGTCCAACGGTGTCCAACGATGTCCAACGATGTCCAACGATGTCCAACGGTGTCCAACGATGTCCAACGATGTCCAACGGTGTCCCACGATGTCCAACGATGTCCAACGATGTCCAACGATGTCCAACGGTGTCCCACGTTGTCCCACGTTGTCCCACGTTGTCCCACGTTGTCCCACGTTGTCCCACGTTGTCCCACGTTGTCCCACGTTGTCCCACGTTGTCCCACGTTGTCCCACGTTGTCCCACGTTGTCCCACGTTGTCCCACGGTGTCCCACGGTGTCCAACGATGTCCAACGGTGTCCCACGTTGTCCCACGTTGTCCCACGTTGTCCCACGTTGTCCCACGTTGTCCCACGTTGTCCCACGTTGTCCCACGTTGTCCCACGTTGTCCCACGTTGTCCCACGTGGTCCCACGTTGTCCCACGTTGTCCCACGGTGTCCAACGATGTCCAACGGTGTCCCACGTTGTCCAACGGTGTCCCACGTTGTCCCACGTTGTCCCACGTTGTCCCACGTTGTCCCACTTTGTCCCACCTTCTCCCACGTTGTCCCACTTTGTCCCACTTTGTCCCACGTTGTCCCACGTTGTCCCACGTTGTCCCACGTTGTCCCACGTTGTCCCACGTTGTCCCACGTTGTCCCACGTTGTCCCACGTGGTCCCACGTTGTCCCACGTTGTCCCACGGTGTCCCACGATGTCCAACGGTGTCCCACGTTGTCCCACGTTGTCCCACGTTGTCCAACGATGTCCAACGGTGTCCCACGTTGTCCCACGTTGTTCCATGGTTTCCCACGTTGTCCCACGTTGTCCCACGGTGTCCAACGATGTCCAACGGTGTCCAACGGTGTCCCACGGTGTCCAACGGTGTCCCACGTTGTCCCACGTTGTCCCACGTTGTCCCACGTTGTCCCACGTTGTCCCACGTTGTCCCACGTTGTCCAACGATGTCCAACGGTGTCCCACGTTGTCCAACGGTGTCCAACGGTGTCCCACGTTGTCCCACGTTGTCCCACGTTGTCCCACGGTGTCCAACGATGTCCAACGGTGTCCCACGTTGTCCCACGTTGTCCCACGTTGTCCCACGTTGTCCCACGTTGTCCAACGATGTCCAACGTTGTCCAACGTTGTCCCACGTTGTCCCACGTTGTCCCACGTTGTCCCACGTTGTCCCACGTTGTCCCACGTTGTTCCATGGTTTCCCACGTTGTCCCACGTTGTCCCACGGTGTCCAACGATGTCCAACGGTGTCCAACGGTGTCCCACGGTGTCCAACGGTGTCCCACGTTGTCCCACGTTGTCCCACGTTGTCCCACGTTGTCCCACGTTGTCCCACGTTGTCCCACGTTGTCCAACGATGTCCAACGGTGTCCCACGTTGTCCAACGGTGTCCAACGGTGTCCCACGTTGTCCCACGTTGTCCCACGTTGTCCCACGGTGTCCAACGATGTCCAACGGTGTCCCACGTTGTCCCACGTTGTCCCACGTTGTCCCACGTTGTCCCACGTTGTCCCACGATGTCCCACGTTGTCCCACGTTGTCCCACGTTGTCCCACGTTGTCCCACGTTGTCCCACGTTGTCCCACGTTGTCCCACGTTGTCCCACGTTGTCCCACGTTGTCCCACGTTGTCCCACGTTGTCCCACGGTGTCCAACGGTGTCCAACGGTGTCCAACGATGTCCAACGTTGTCCCACGTTGTCCCACGTTGTCCCACGTTGTCCCACGATGTCCCACGTTGTCCCACGTTGTCCCACGTTGTCCCACGTTGTCCCACGTTGTCCCACGGTGTCCAACGATGTCCAACGGTGTCCAATTGTGTCCAACGGTGTCCAACGGTGTCCCACGTTGTCCCACGTTGTCCCACGTTGTCCCACGTTGTCCCACGTTGTCCCACGTTGTCCCACGTTGTCCCACGTTGTCCCACGTTGTCCCACGTTGTCCCACGTTGTCCCACGGTGTCCAACGATGTCCAACGATGTCCAACGGTGTCCCACGATGTCCAACGATGTCCAACGATGTCCAACGGTGTCCAACGGTGTCCAACGGTGTCCCACGGTGTCCAACGGTGTCCCACGTTGTCCCACGTTGTCCCACGTTGTCCCACGTTGTCCCACGATGTCCCACGTTGTCCAACGGTGTCCAACGGTGTCCAACGATGTCCAACGATGTCCAACGGTGTCCCACGATGTCCAACGATGTCCAACGATGTCCAACGGTGTCCCACGTTGTCCCACGTTGTCCCACGTTGTCCCACGTTGTCCCACGTTGTCCCACGGTGTCCAACGATGTCCAACGGTGTCCCACGTTGTCCAACGGTGTCCCACGTTGTCCCACGTTGTCCCACGTTGTCCCACGTTGTCCCACGTTGTCCCACGTTGTCCCACGTTGTCCCACGTTGTCCCACGTTGTCCCACGTTGTCCCACGTTGTCCCACGTTGTCCCACGGTGTCCAACGATGTCGAACGGTGTCCAACGGTGTCCCACGGTGTCCAACGGTGTCCCACGTTGTCCCACGTTGTCCCACGTTGTCCCACGTTGTCCCACGTTGTCCCACGTTGTCCAACGATGTCCAACGGTGTCCCACGTTGTCCCACGTTGTTCCATGGTTTCCCACGTTGTCCCACGTTGTCCCACGTTGTCCCACGTTGTCCCACGTTGTCCCACGGTGTCCCACGGTGTCCCACGGTGTCCAACGATGTCCAACGGTGTCCCACGTTGTCCCACGTTGTCCCACGTTGTCCCACGTTGTCCCACGTTGTCCCACGATGTCCCACGTTGTCCCACGTTGTCCCACGTTGTCCCACGTTGTCCCACGTTGTCCCACGTTGTCCCACGTTGTCCCACGTTGTCCCACGTTGTCCCACGTTGTCCCACGGTGTCCAACGATGTCCAACGGTGTCCCACGTTGTCCAACGGTGTCCCACGTTGTCCCACGTTGTCCCACGTTGTCCCACGTTGTCCCACGATGTCCCACGTTGTCCCACGTTGTCCCACGTTGTCCCACGTTGTCCCACGTTGTCCCACGTTGTCCCACGTTCTCCCACGTTGTCCCACGTTGTCCCACGTTGTCCCACGGTGTCCAACGATGTCCAACGGTGTCCCACGTTGTCCCACGTTGTCCCACGTTGTCCCACGGTGTCCAACGATGTCCAACGGTGTCCAACGGTGTCCCACGGTGTCCAACGGTGTCCCACGTTGTCCCACGTTGTCCCACGTTGTCCCACGTTGTCCCACGTTGTCCCACGATGTCCCACGTTGTCCCACGTTGTCCCACGTTGTCCCACGTTGTCCCACGTTGTCCCACGTTGTCCCACGGTGTCCAACGATGTCCAACGGTGTCCAACGGTGTCCAACGGTGTCCAACGATGTCCAACGATGTCCAACGATGTCCAACGGTGTCCAACGATGTCCAACGATGTCCAACGGTGTCCCACGATGTCCAACGATGTCCAACGATGTCCAACGATGTCCAACGGTGTCCCACGTTGTCCCACGTTGTCCCACGTTGTCCCACGTTGTCCCACGTTGTCCCACGGTGTCCAACGATGTCCAACGGTGTCCCACGTTGTCCAACGGTGTCCCACGTTGTCCAACGGTGTCCCACGTTGTCCCACGTTGTCCCACGTTGTCCCACGTTGTCCCACGTTGTCCCACGTTGTCCCACGTTGTCCCACGTTGTCCCACGTTGTCCCACGTTGTCCCACGTTGTCCCACGTTGTCCCACGGTGTCCAACGATGTCCAACGGTGTCCAACGGTGTCCCACGGTGTCCAACGGTGTCCCACGTTGTCCCACGTTGTCCCACGTTGTCCCACGTTGTCCCACGTTGTCCCACGTTGTCCAACGATGTCCAACGGTGTCCCACGTTGTCCCACGTTGTTCCATGGTTTCCCACGTTGTCCCACGTTGTCCCACGTTGTCCCACGTTGTCCCACGGTGTCCCACGGTGTCCAACGATGTCCAACGGTGTCCCACGTTGTCCCACGTTGTCCCACGTTGTCCCACGTTGTCCCACGTTGTCCCACGTTGTCCCACGTTGTCCCACGTTGTCCCACGTTGTCCCACGTTGTCCCACGTGGTCCCACGTTGTCCCACGTTGTCCCACGGTGTCCAACGGTGTCCAACGGTGTCCCACGTTGTCCAACGGTGTCCCACGTTGTCCCACGTTGTCCCACGTTGTCCCACGTTGTCCCACGATGTCCCACGTTGTCCCACGTTGTCCCACGTTGTCCCACGTTGTCCCACGTTGTCCCACGTTGTCCCACGTTGTCCCACGTTGTCCCACGTTGTCCCACGTTGTCCCACGTTGTCCCACGGTGTCCAACGATGTCCAACGGTGTCCCACGTTGTCCAACGGTGTCCCACGTTGTCCCACGTTGTCCCACGTTGTCCCACGTTGTCCCACGATGTCCAACGATGTCCAACGATGTCCAACGATGTCCAACGGTTTCCCACGTTGTCCCACGTTGTCCCACGTTGTCCCACGTTGTCCCACGTTGTCCCACGGTGTCCCACGATGTCCCACGGTGTCCCACGTTGTCCAACGGTGTCCCACGTTGTCCCACGTTGTCCCACGTTGTCCCACGTTGTCCCACGTTGTCCCACTTTGTCCCACGTTGTCCCACGTTGTCCCACGTTGTCCAACGATGTCCAACGGTGTCCCACGTTGTCCCACGTTGTCCCACGTTGTCCCACGTTGTCCCACGTTGTCCCACGTTGTCCCACGTTGTCCCACGTTGTCCCACGTTGTCCCACGTTGTCCCACGTGGTCCCACGTTGTCCCACGTTGTCCCACGGTGTCCAACGATGTCCAACGGTGTCCCACGTTGTCCAACGGTGTCCCACGTTGTCCCACGTTGTCCCACGTTGTCCCACGTTGTCCCACGATGTCCCACGTTGTCCCACGTTGTCCCACGTTGTCCCACGTTGTCCCACGTTGTCCCACGTTGTCCCACGTTGTCCCACGTTGTCCCACGTTGTCCCACGTTGTCCCACGTTGTCCCACGGTGTCCAACGATGTCCAACGGTGTCCAACGGTGTCCCGCGGTGTCCAACGGTGTCCCACGTTGTCCCACGTTGTCCCACGTTGTCCCACGTTGTCCCACGTTGTCCCACGTTGTCCCACGTTGTCCAACGATGTCCAACGGTGTCCCACGTTGTCCCACGTTGTTCCATGGTTTCCCACGTTGTCCCACGTTGTCCCACGTTGTCCCACGGTGTCCAACGATGTCCAACGGTGTCCAACGGTGTCCAACGGTGTCCAACGGTGTCCCACGTTGTCCCACGTTGTCCCACGTTGTCCCACGGTGTCCAACGATGTCCAACGGTGTCCCACGTTGTCCCACGTTGTCCCACGTTGTCCCACGTTGTCCCACGTTGTCCCACGATGTCCCACGTTGTCCCACGTTGTCCCACGTTGTCCCACGTTGTCCCACGTTGTCCCACGTTGTCCCACGTTGTCCCACGTTGTCCCACGTTGTCCCACGTTGTCCCACGTTGTCCCACGGTGTCCAACGGTGTCCAACGATGTCCAACGTTGTCCCACGTTGTCCCACGTTGTCCCACGATGTCCCACGTTGTCCCACGTTGTCCCACGTTGTCCCACGGTGTCCAACGATGTCCAACGGTGTCCAACGGTGTCCAACGGTGTCCAACGGTGTCCCACGTTGTCCCACGTTGTCCCACGTTGTCCCACGGTGTCCAACGATGTCCAACGGTGTCCAGCGATGTCCAACGGTGTCCCACGTTGTCCCACGTTGTCCCACGTTGACCCACGTTGTCCCACGTTGTCCCACGTTGTCCCACGTTGTCCCACGTTGTCCCACGTTGTCCCACGATGTCCCACGTTGTCCCACGTTGTCCCACGTTGTCCCACGTTGTCCCACGTTGTCCCACGTTGTCCCACGGTGTCCAACGATGTCCAACGGTGTCCAACGGTGTCCAACGGTGTCCAACGATGTCCAACGATGTCCAACGATGTCCAACGGTGTCCAACGATGTCCAACGATGTCCAACGGTGTCCCACGATGTCCAACGATGTCCAACGATGTCCAACGGTGTCCAACGATGTCCAACGGTGTCCAACGATGTCCAACGATGTCCAACGGTGTCCCACGATGTCCAACGATGTCCAACGATGTCCAACGGTGTCCAACGGTGTCCAACGGTGTCCCACGGTGTCCAACGGTGTCCCACGTTGTCCCACGTTGTCCCACGTTGTCCCACGTTGTCCCACGATGTCCCACGTTGTCCAACGGCGTCCAACGGTGTCCAACGATGTCCAACGATGTCCAACGGTGTCCCACGATGTCCAACGATGTCCAACGATGTCCAACGGTGTCCCACGTTGTCCCACGTTGTCCCACGTTGTCCCACGTTGTCCCACGGTGTCCAACGATGTCCAACGGTGTCCAACGGTGTCCCACGGTGTCCAACGGTGTCCCACGTTGTCCCACGTTGTCCCACGTTGTCCCACGGTGTCCAACGATGTCCCACGATGTCCCACGTTGTCCCACGTTGTCCCACGTTGTCCCACGTTGTCCCACGTTGTCCCACGTTGTCCCACGGTGTCCAACGATGTCCAACGGTGTCCAACGGTGTCCAACGGTGTCCAACGATGTCCAACGATGTCCAACGATGTCCAACGGTGTCCAGCGATGTCCAACGATGTCCCACGATGTCCCACGTTGTCCCACGTTGTCCCACGTTGTCCCACGGTGTCCAACGATGTCCAACGGTGTCCCACGTTGTCCCACGTTGTCCCACGTTGTCCCACGTTGTCCCACGTTGTCCCACGTTGTCCCACGTTGTCCCACGTTGTCCCACGTTGTCCCACGGTGTCCAACGGTGTCCCACGTTGTCCCACGTTGTCCCACGTTGTCCCACGTTGTCCCACGGTGTCCAACGGTGTCCAACGATGTCCAACGTTGTCCCACGTTGTCCCACGTTGTCCCACGTTGTCCCACGATGTCCCACGTTGTCCCACGTTGTCCCACGATGTCCCACGTTGTCCCACGATGTCCCACGTTGTCCCACGTTGTCCCACGTTGTCCCACGGTGTCCAACGATGTCCAACGGTGTCCAACGGTTTCCAACGGTGTCCAACGATGTCCAACGGTGTCCAACGGTGTCCAACGGTGTCCCACGATGTCCAACGATGTCCAACGATGTCCAACGGTGTCCAACGGTGTCCAACGGTGTCCCACGATGTCCAACGATGTCCAACGATGTCCAACGGTGTCCCACGTTGTCCAACGGTGTCCCACGTTGTCCCACGTTGTCCCACGTTGTCCCACGTTGTCCCACGTTGTCCCACGTTGTCCCACGTTGTCCCACGTTGTCCCACGTTGTCCCACGGTGTCCAACGATGTCCAACGGTGTCCAACGGTGTCCCACGGTGTCCAACGGTGTCCCACGTTGTCCCACGTTGTCCCACGTTGTCCCACGTTGTCCCACGTTGTCCCACGTTGTCCAACGATGTCCAACGGTGTCCCACGTTGTCCCACGTTGTTCCATGGTTTCCCACGTTGTCCCACGTTGTCCCACGTTGTCCCACGTTGTCCCACGTTGTCCCACGGTGTCCCACGGTGTCCAACGATGTCCAACGGTGTCCCACGTTGTCCCACGTTGTCCCACGTTGTCCCACGTTGTCCCACGTTGTCCCACGATGTCCCACGTTGTCCCACGTTGTCCCACGTTGTCCCACGTTGTCCCACGTTGTCCCACGTTGTCCCACGTGGTCCCACGTTGTCCCACGTTGTCCCACGGTGTCCAACGATGTCCAACGGTGTCCCACGTTGTCCAACGGTGTCCCACGTTGTCCCACGTTGTCCCACGTTGTCCCACGTTGTCCCACGTTGTCCCACGTTGTCCCACGTTGTCCCACGTTGTCCCACGTTGTCCCACGTTGTCCCACGTTGTCCCACGTTGTCCCACGTTGTCCCACGTTGTCCCACGTTGTCCCACGATGTCCCACGTTGTCCCACGTTGTCCCACGTTGTCCCACGTTGTCCCACGTTGTCCCACGTTGTCCCACGTTGTCCCACGTTGTCCCACGTTGTCCCACGTTGTCCCACGTTGTCCCACGTTGTCCCACGGTGTCCAACGATGTCCAACGGTGTCCAGCGATGTCCAACGGTGTCCCACGTTGTCCCACGTTGTCCCACGTTGTCCCACGTTGTCCCACGTTGTCCCACGGTGTCCAACGATGTCCAACGGTGTCCAACGATGTCCCACGTTGTCCCACGTTGTCCCACGTTGTCCCACGTTGTCCCACGATGTCCCACGTTGTCCCACGTTGTCCCACGTTGTCCCACGTTGTCCCACGTTGTCCCACGTTGTCCCACGTTGTCCCACGTTGTCCCACGTTGTCCCACGTTGTCCCACGTTGTCCCACGGTGTCCAACGATGTCCAACGGTGTCCAACGGTGTCCCACGGTGTCCAACTTTGTCCCACGTTGTCCCACGTTGTCCCACGTTGTCCCACGTTGTCCCACGTTGTCCCACGGTGTCCAACGATGTCCAACGGTGTCCCACGTTGTCCAACGGTGTCCCACGTTGTCCCACGTTGTCCCACGTTGTCCCACGTTGTCCCACGATGTCCCACGTTGTCCCACGTTGTCCCACGTTGTCCCACGTTGTCCCACGTTGTCCCACGTTGTCCCACGTTGTCCCACGTTGTCCCACGTTGTACAACGATGTCCAACGGTGTCCCACGTTGTCCCACGTTGTTCCATGGTTTCCCACGTTGTCCCACGTTGTCCCACGGTGTCCAACGATGTCCAACGGTGTCCAACGGTGTCCAACGGTGTCCAACGGTGTCCCACGTTGTCCCACGTTGTCCCACGTTGTCCCACGGTGTCCAACGATGTCCAACGGTGTCCCACGTTGTCCCACGTTGTCCCACGTTGTCCCACGTTGTCCCACGATGTCCCACGTTGTCCCACGTTGTCCCACGTTGTCCCACGTTGTCCCGCGTTGTCCCACGTTGTCCCACGTTGTCCCACGTTGTCCCACGTTGTCCCACGTTGTCCCACGTTGTCCCACGTTGTCCCACGTTGTCCCACGTTGTCCCACGTTGTCCCACGTTGTCCCACGGTGTCCAACGGTGTCCAACGATGTCCAACGTTGTCCCACGTTGTCCCACGTTGTCCCACGTTGTCCCACGATGTCCCACGTTGTCCCACGTTGTCCCACGTTGTCCCACGGTGTCCAACGATGTCCAACGGTGTCCAAGGGTGTCCAACGGTGTCCAACGGTGTCCCACGTTGTCCCACGTTGTCCCACGTTGTCCCACGGTGTCCAACGATGTCCAACGGTGTCCAGCGATGTCCAACGGTGTCCCACGTTGTCCCACGTTGTCCCACGTTGTCCCACGTTGTCCCACGTTGTCCCACGTTGTCCCACGTTGTCCCACGTTGTCCCACGTTGTCCCACGATGTCCAACGATGTCCAACGGTGTCCAACGGTGTCCAACGGTGTCCAACGATGTCCAACGATGTCCAACGATGTCCAACGGTGTCCAACGATGTCCAACGATGTCCAACGGTGTCCCACGATGTCCAACGATGTCCAACGATGTCCAACGGTGTCCAACGATGTCCAACGGTGTCCAACGATGTCCAACGATGTCCAACGGTGTCCCACGATGTCCAACGATGTCCAACGATGTCCAACGGTGTCCAACGGTGTCCAACGGTGTCCCACGGTGTCCAACGGTGTCCCACGTTGTCCCACGTTGTCCCACGTTGTCCCACGTTGTCCCACGATGTCCCACGTTGTCCAACGGTGTCCAACGGTGTCCAACGATGTCCAACGATGTCCAACGGTGTCCCACGATGTCCAACGATGTCCAACGATGTCCAACGGTGTCCCACGTTGTCCCACGTTGTCCCACGTTGTCCCACGTTGTCCCACGTTGTCCCACGGTGTCCAACGATGTCCAACGGTGTCCCACGTTGTCCAACAGTGTCCCACGTTGTCCCACGTTGTCCCACGTTGTCCCACGTTGTCCCACGTTGTCCCACGTTGTCCCACGTTGTCCCACGTTGTCCCACGTTGTCCCACGTTGTCCCACGTTGTCCCACGTTGTCCCACGGTGTCCAACGATGTCCAACGGTGTCCAACGGTGTCCCACGGTGTCCAACGGTGTCCCACGTTGTCCCACGTTGTCCCACGTTGTCCCACGTTGTCCCACGTTGTCCCACGTTGTCCAACGATGTCCAACGGTGTCCCACGTTGTCCCACGTTGTTCCATGGTTTCCCACGTTGTCCCACGTTGTCCCACGTTGTCCCACGTTGTCCCACGTTGTCCCACGGTGTCCCACGGTGTCCAACGATGTCCAACGGTGTCCCACGTTGTCCCACGTTGTCCCACGTTGTCCCACGTTGTCCCACGTTGTCCCACGATGTCCCACGTTGTCCCACGTTGTCCCACGTTGTCCCACGTTGTCCCACGTTGTCCCACGTTGTCCCACGTTGTCCCACGTGGTCCCACGTTGTCCCACGTTGTCCCACGGTGTCCAACGATGTCCAACGGTGTCCCACGTTGTCCAACGGTGTCCCACGTTGTCCCACGTTGTCCCACGTTGTCCCACGTTGTCCCACGATGTCCCACGTTGTCCCACGTTGTCCCACGTTGTCCCACGTTGTCCCACGTTCTCCCACGTTGTCCCACGTTGTCCCACGTTGTCCCACGGTGTCCAACGATGTCCAACGGTGTCCCACGTTGTCCCACGTTGTCCCACGTTGTCCCACGGTGTCCAACGATGTCCAACGGTGTCCAACGGTGTCCCACGGTGTCCAACGGTGTCCCACGTTGTCCCACGTTGTCCCACGTTGTCCCACGTTGTCCCACGTTGTCCCACGATGTCCCACGTTGTCCCACGTTGTCCCACGTTGTCCCACGTTGTCCCACGTTGTCCCACGGTGTCCAACGATGTCCAACGGTGTCCAACGGTGTCCAACGGTGTCCAACGATGTCCAACGATGTCCAACGATGTCCCACGTTGTCCAACGGTGTCCCACGTTGTCCCACGTTGTCCCACGTTGTCCCACGTTGTCCCACGTTGTCCCACGTTGTCCCACGTTGTCCCACGTTGTCCCACGTTGTCCCACGTTGTCCCACGTTGTCCCACGTTGTCCCACGTTGTCCCACGTTGTCCCACGGTGTCCAACGATGTCCAACGGTGTCCAACGGTGTCCCACGGTGTCCAACGGTGTCCCACGTTGTCCCACGTTGTCCCACGTTGTCCCACGTTGTCCCACGTTGTCCCACGTTGTCCAACGATGTCCAACGGTGTCCCACGTTGTCCCACGTTGTTCCATGGTTTCCCACGTTGTCCCACGTTGTCCCACGTTGTCCCACGTTGTCCCACGTTGTCCCACGGTGTCCCACGGTGTCCAACGATGTCCAACGGTGTCCCACGTTGTCCCACGTTGTCCCACGTTGTCCCACGTTGTCCCACGTTGTCCCACGTTGTCCCACGTTGTCCCACGTTGTCCCACGTTGTCCCACGTTGTCCCACGTGGTCCCACGTTGTCCCACGTTGTCCCACGGTGTCCAACGATGTCCAACGGTGTCCCACGTTGTCCAACGGTGTCCCACGTTGTCCAACGGTGTCCCACGTTGTCCCACGTTGTCCCACGTTGTCCCACGTTGTCCCACGATGTCCCACGTTGTCCCACGTTGTCCCACGTTGTCCCACGTTGTCCCACGTTGTCCCACGTTGTCCCACGTTGTCCCACGTTGTCCCACGTTGTCCCACGTGGTCCCACGTTGTCCCACGTTGTCCCACGGTGTCCAACGATGTCCAACGGTGTCCCACGTTGTCCAACGGTGTCCCACGTTGTCCCACGTTGTCCCACGTTGTCCCACGTTGTCCCACGATGTCCCACGTTGTCCCACGTTGTCCCACGTTGTCCCACGTTGTCCCACGTTGTCCCACGTTGTCCCACGTTCTCCCACGTTGTCCCACGTTGTCCCACGTTGTCCCACGGTGTCCAACGATGTCCAACGGTGTCCCACGTTGTCCCACGTTGTCCCACGTTGTCCCACGGTGTCCAACGATGTCCAACGGTGTCCAACGGTGTCCCACGGTGTCCAACGGTGTCCCACGTTGTCCCACGTTGTCCCACGTTGTCCCACGTTGTCCCACGTTGTCCCACGTTGTCCAACGATGTCCAACGGTGTCCCACGTTGTCCCACGTTGTTCCATGGTTTCCCACGTTGTCCCACGTTGTCCCACGTTGTCCCACGTTGTCCCACGTTGTCCCACGGTGTCCCACGGTGTCCAACGATGTCCAACGGTGTCCCACGTTGTCCCACGTTGTCCCACGTTGTCCCACGTTGTCCCACGTTGTCCCACGTTGTCCCACGTTGTCCCACGTTGTCCCACGTTGTCCGACGTTGTCCCACGGTGTCCAACGATGTCCAACGGTGTCCAACGGTGTCCCACGTTGTCCCACGTTGTCCCACGTTGTCCCACGTTGTCCCACGTTGTCCCACGATGTCCCACGTTGTCCAACGGTGTCCCACGTTGTCCCACGTTGTCCCACGTTGTCCCACGTTGTCCCACGTTGTCCCACGTTGTCCCACGTTGTCCAACGATGTCCAACGGTGTCCCACGTTGTCCCACGTTGTTCCATGGTTTCCCACGTTGTCCCACGTTGTCCCACGTTGTCCCACGTTGTCCCACGTTGTCCCACGTTGTCCCACGTTGTCCCACGTTGTCCCACGTTGTCCCACGATGTCCCACGTTGTCCCACGTTGTCCCACGTTGTCCCACGTTGTCCCACGTTGTCCCACGTTGTCCCACGGTGTCCAACGATGTCCAACGGTGTCCAACGGTGTCCAACGGTGTCCAACGGTGTCCAACGATGTCCAACGATGTCCAACGATGTCCAACGGTGTCCAACGATGTCCAACGATGTCCAACGGTGTCCCACGATGTCCAACGATGTCCAACGATGTCCAACGATGTCCAACGGTGTCCCACGTTGTCCCACGTTGTCCCACGTTGTCCCACGTTGTCCCACGTTGTCCCACGGTGTCCAACGATGTCCAACGGTGTCCCACGTTGTCCAACGGTGTCCCACGTTGTCCCACGTTGTCCCACGTTGTCCCACGTTGTCCCACGTTGTCCCACGTTGTCCCACGTTGTCCCACGTTGTCCCACGTTGTCC
Source organism: Bombus terrestris (assembly GCF_910591885.1). Taxonomy (NCBI): domain Eukaryota; kingdom Metazoa; phylum Arthropoda; class Insecta; order Hymenoptera; family Apidae; genus Bombus; species Bombus terrestris. The sequence goes on from NW_025963712.1 coordinate 39,833, forward strand.
CACGTTGTCCCACGTTGTCCCACGTTGTCCCACGTTGTCCCACGTTGTCCCACGTGGTCCCACGTTGTCCCACGTTGTCCCACGGTGTCCAACGATGTCCAACGGTGTCCCACGTTGTCCAACGGTGTCCCACGTTGTCCAACGGTGTCCCACGTTGTCCCACGTTGTCCCACGTTGTCCCACGTTGTCCCACGATGTCCCACGTTGTCCCACGTTGTCCCACGTTGTCCCACGTTGTCCCACGTTGTCCCACGTTGTCCCACGTTGTCCCACGTTGTCCCACGTTGTCCCACGTGGTCCCACGTTGTCCCACGTTGTCCCACGGTGTCCAACGATGTCCAACGGTGTCCCACGTTGTCCAACGGTGTCCCACGTTGTCCCACGTTGTCCCACGTTGTCCCACGTTGTCCCACGATGTCCCACGTTGTCCCACGTTGTCCCACGTTGTCCCACGTTGTCCCACGTTGTCCCACGTTGTCCCACGTTCTCCCACGTTGTCCCACGTTGTCCCACGTTGTCCCACGGTGTCCAACGATGTCCAACGGTGTCCCACGTTGTCCCACGTTGTCCCACGTTGTCCCACGGTGTCCAACGATGTCCAACGGTGTCCAACGGTGTCCCACGGTGTCCAACGGTGTCCCACGTTGTCCCACGTTGTCCCACGTTGTCCCACGTTGTCCCACGTTGTCCCACGTTGTCCAACGATGTCCAACGGTGTCCCACGTTGTCCCACGTTGTTCCATGGTTTCCCACGTTGTCCCACGTTGTCCCACGTTGTCCCACGTTGTCCCACGTTGTCCCACGGTGTCCCACGGTGTCCAACGATGTCCAACGGTGTCCCACGTTGTCCCACGTTGTCCCACGTTGTCCCACGTTGTCCCACGTTGTCCCACGTTGTCCCACGTTGTCCCACGTTGTCCCACGTTGTCCGACGTTGTCCCACGGTGTCCAACGATGTCCAACGGTGTCCAACGGTGTCCCACGTTGTCCCACGTTGTCCCACGTTGTCCCACGTTGTCCCACGTTGTCCCACGATGTCCCACGTTGTCCAACGGTGTCCCACGTTGTCCCACGTTGTCCCACGTTGTCCCACGTTGTCCCACGTTGTCCCACGTTGTCCCACGTTGTCCAACGATGTCCAACGGTGTCCCACGTTGTCCCACGTTGTTCCATGGTTTCCCACGTTGTCCCACGTTGTCCCACGTTGTCCCACGTTGTCCCACGTTGTCCCACGTTGTCCCACGTTGTCCCACGTTGTCCCACGTTGTCCCACGATGTCCCACGTTGTCCCACGTTGTCCCACGTTGTCCCACGTTGTCCCACGTTGTCCCACGTTGTCCCACGGTGTCCAACGATGTCCAACGGTGTCCAACGGTGTCCAACGGTGTCCAACGGTGTCCAACGATGTCCAACGATGTCCAACGATGTCCAACGGTGTCCAACGATGTCCAACGATGTCCAACGGTGTCCCACGATGGCCAACGATGTCCAACGATGTCCAACGATGTCCAACGGTGTCCCACGTTGTCCCACGTTGTCCCACGTTGTCCCACGTTGTCCCACGTTGTCCCACGGTGTCCAACGATGTCCAACGGTGTCCCACGTTGTCCAACGGTGTCCCACGTTGTCCCACGTTGTCCCACGTTGTCCCACGTTGTCCCACGTTGTCCCACGTTGTCCCACGTTGTCCCACGTTGTCCCACGTTGTCCCACGTTGTCCCACGTTGTCCCACGTTGTCCCACGTTGTCCCACGTTGTCCCACGTTGTCCCACGTTGTCCCACGTTGTCCCACGTTGTCCGACGTTGTCCCACGGTGTCCAACGATGTCCAACGGTGTCCAACGGTGTCCCACGTTGTCCCACGTTGTCCCACGTTGTCCCACGTTGTCCCACGTTGTCCCACGATGTCCCACGTTGTCCCACGTTGTCCCACGTTGTCCCACGGTGTCCAACGATGTCCAACGGTGTCCCACGTTGTCCAACGGTGTCCCACGTTGTCCCACGTTGTCCCACGTTGTCCCACGTTGTCCCACGTTGTCCCACGTTGTCCCACGTTGTCCAACGATGTCCAACGGTGTCCCACGTTGTCCCACGTTGTTCCATGGTTTCCCACGTTGTCCCACGTTGTCCCACGTTGTCCCACGGTGTCCAACGATGTCCAACGGTGTCCAACGGTGTCCCACGTTGTCCCACGTTGTCCCACGGTGTCCAACGATGTCCAACGGTGTCCCACGTTGTCCAACGATGTCCAACGGTGTCCCACGTTGTCCCACGTTGTCCCACGTTGTCCCACGTTGTCCCACGTTGTCCCACGATGTCCCACGTTGTCCCACGTTGTCCCACGTTGTCCCACGTTGTCCCACGATGTCCAACGATGTCCAACGATGTCCAACGGTGTCCAACGATGTCCAACGGTGTCCAACGATGTCCAACGGTGTCCAACGATGTCCAACGATGTCCAACGGTGTCCCACGATGTCCAACGATGTCCAACGATGTCCAACGGTGTCCAACGGTGTCCAACGGTGTCCCACGGTATCCAACGGTGTCCCACGTTGTCCCACGTTGTCCCACGTTGTCCCACGTTGTCCCACGATGTCCCACGTTGTCCAACGGTGTCCAACGGTGTCCAACGATGTCCAACGATGTCCAACGGTGTCCCACGATGTCCAACGATGTCCAACGATGTCCAACGGTGTCCCACGTTGTCCCACGTTGTCCCACGTTGTCCCACGTTGTCCCACGGTGTCCAACGATGTCCAACGATGTCCAACGGTGTCCAACGGTGTCCCACGGTGTCCAACGGTGTCCCACGTTGTCCCACGTTGTCCCACGTTGTCCCACGTTGTCCCACGTTGTCCCACGTTGTCCCACGTTGTCCAACGATGTCCAACGGTGTCCCACGTTGTCCCACGTTGTTCCATGGTTTCCCACGTTGTCCCACGTTGTCCCTCGTTGTCCCACGTTGTCCCACGTTGTCCCACGGTGTCCCACGGTGTCCAACGATGTCCAACGGTGTCCCACGTTGTCCCACGTTGTCCCACGTTGTCCCACGTTGTCCCACGTTGTCCCACGATGTCCCACGTTGTCCCACGTTGTCCCACGTTGTCCCACGTTGTCCCACGTTGTCCCACGTTGTCCCACGTTGTCCCACGTTGTCCCACGTGGTCCCACGTTGTCCCACGTTGTCCCACGGTGTCCAACGATGTCCAACGGTGTCCCACGTTGTCCAACGGTGTCCCACGTTGTCCCACGTTGTCCCACGTTGTCCCACGTTGTCCCACGATGTCCCACGTTGTCCCACGTTGTCCCACGTTGTCCCACGTTGTCCCACGTTGTCCCACGTTGTCCCACGTTCTCCCACGTTGTCCCACGTTGTCCCACGTTGTCCCACGGTGTCCAACGATGTCCAACGGTGTCCAACGGTGTCCCACGGTGTCCAACGGTGTCCCACGTTGTCCCACGTTGTCCCACGTTGTCCCACGTTGTCCCACGTTGTCCCACGTTGTCCCACGTTGTCCAACGATGTCCAACGGTGTCCCACGTTGTCCCACGTTGTTCCATGGTTTCCCACGTTGTCCCACGTTGTCCCACGTTGTCCCACGGTGTCCAACGATGTCCAACGGTGTCCCACGTTGTCCCACGTTGTTCCATGGTTTCCCACGTTGTCCCACGTTGTCCCACGTTGTCCCACGTTGTCCCACGGTGTCCCACGGTGTCCAACGATGTCCAACGGTGTCCCACGTTTTCCCACGTTGTCCCACGTTGTCCCACGTTGTCCCACGTTGTCCCACGTTGTCCCACGTTGTCCCACGTTGTCCCACGTTGTCCCACGTTGTCCCACGTGGTCCCACGTTGTCCCACGTTGTCCCACGGTGTCCAACGATGTCCAACGGTGTCCCACGTTGTCCAACGGTGTCCCACGTTGTCCAACGGTGTCCCACGTTGTCCCACGTTGTCCCACGTTGTCCCACGTTGTCCCACGATGTCCCACGTTGTCCCACGTTGTCCCACGTTGTCCCACGTTGTCCCACGTTGTCCCACGTTGTCCCACGTTGTCCCACGTTGTCCCACGTTGTCCCACGTGGTCCCACGTTGTCCCACGTTGTCCCACGGTGTCCAACGATGTCCAACGGTGTCCCACGTTGTCCAACGGTGTCCCACGTTGTCCCACGTTGTCCCACGTTGTCCCACGTTGTCCCACGATGTCCCACGTTGTCCCACGTTGTCCCACGTTGTCCCACGTTGTCCCACGTTGTCCCACGTTGTCCCACGTTCTCCCACGTTGTCCCACGTTGTCCCACGTTGTCCCACGGTGTCCAACGATGTCCAACGGTGTCCCACGTTGTCCCACGTTGTCCCACGTTGTCCCACGGTGTCCAACGATGTCCAACGGTGTCCAACGGTGTCCCACGGTGTCCAACGGTGTCCCACGTTGTCCCACGTTGTCCCACGTTGTCCCACGTTGTCCCACGTTGTCCCACGTTGTCCAACGATGTTCAACGGTGTCCCACGTTGTCCCACGTTGTTCCATGGTTTCCCACGTTGTCCCACGTTGTCCCACGTTGTCCCACGTTGTCCCACGTTGTCCCACGGTGTCCCACGGTGTCCAACGATGTCCAACGGTGTCCCACGTTGTCCCACGTTGTCCCACGTTGTCCCACGTTGTCCCACGTTGTCCCACGTTGTCCCACGTTGTCCCACGTTGTCCCACGTTGTCCCACGTTGTCCCACGTGGTCCCACGTTGTCCCACGTTGTCCCACGGTGTCCAACGATGTCCAACGGTGTCCCACGTTGTCCAACGGTGTCCCACGTTGTCCCACGTTGTCCCACGTTGTCCCACGTTGTCCCACGATGTCCCACGTTGTCCCACGTTGTCCCACGTTGTCCCACGTTGTCCCACGTTGTCCCACGTTGTCCCACGTTGTCCCACGTTGTCCCACGTTGTCCCACGATGTCCCACGTTGTCCCACGTTGTCCCACGTTGTCAAACGTTGTCCCACGTTGTCCCACGTTGTCCCACGGTGTCCAACGATGTCCAACGGTGTCCAACGGTGTCCAACGGTGTCCAACGGTGTCCAACGATGTCCAACGATGTCCAACGATGTCCAACGGTGTCCAACGATGTCCAACGATGTCCAACGGTGTCCCACGATGTCCAACGATGTCCAACGATGTCCAACGATGTCCAACGGTGTCCCACGTTGTCCCACGTTGTCCCACGTTGTCCCACGGTGTCCAACGATGTCCAACGGTGTCCCACGTTGTCCAACGGTGTCCCACGTTGTCCCACGTTGTCCCACGTTGTCCCACGTTGTCCCACGTTGTCCCACGTTGTCCCACGTTGTCCCACGTTGTCCCACGTTGTCCCACGTTGTCCCACGTTGTCCCACGGTGTCCAACGATGTCCAACGGTGTCCAACGGTGTCCCACGGTGTCCAACGGTGTCCCACGTTGTCCCACGTTGTCCCACGTTGTCCCACGTTGTCCCACGTTGTCCCACGTTGTCCCACGTTGTCCCACGTTGTCCCACGTTGTCCCACGTTGTCCCACGTTGTCCGACGTTGTCCCACGGTGTCCAACGATGTCCAACGGTGTCCAACGGTGTCCCACGTTGTCCCACGTTGTCCCACGTTGTCCCACGTTGTCCCACGTTGTCCCACGATGTCCCACGTTGTCCCACGTTGTCCCACGTTGTCCCACGGTGTCCAACGATGTCCAACGGTGTCCCACGTTGTCCAACGGTGTCCCACGTTGTCCCACGTTGTCCCACGTTGTCCCACGTTGTCCCACGTTGTCCCACGTTGTCCCACGTTGTCCAACGATGTCCAACGGTGTCCCACGTTGTCCCACGTTGTTCCATGGTTTCCCACGTTGTCCCACGTTGTCCCACGTTGTCCCACGGTGTCCAACGATGTCCAACGGTGTCCAACGGTGTCCCACGTTGTCCCACGTTGTCCCACGGTGTCCAACGATGTCCAACGGTGTCCCACGTTGTCCAACGATGTCCAACGGTGTCCCACGTTGTCCCACGTTGTCCCACGTTGTCCCACGTTGTCCCACGTTGTCCCACGATGTCCCACGTTGTCCCACGTTGTCCCACGTTGTCCCACGTTGTCCCACGATGTCCAACGATGTCCAACGATGTCCAACGGTGTCCAACGATGTCCAACGGTGTCCAACGATGTCCAACGGTGTCCAACGATGTCCAACGATGTCCAACGGTGTCCCACGATGTCCAACGATGTCCAACGATGTCCAACGGTGTCCAACGGTGTCCAACGGTGTCCCACGGTATCCAACGGTGTCCCACGTTGTCCCACGTTGTCCCACGTTGTCCCACGTTGTCCCACGATGTCCCACGTTGTCCAACGGTGTCCAACGGTGTCCAACGATGTCCAACGATGTCCAACGGTGTCCCACGATGTCCAACGATGTCCAACGATGTCCAACGGTGTCCCACGTTGTCCCACGTTGTCCCACGTTGTCCCACGTTGTCCCACGGTGTCCAACGATGTCCAACGATGTCCAACGGTGTCCAACGGTGTCCCACGGTGTCCAACGGTGTCCCACGTTGTCCCACGTTGTCCCACGTTGTCCCACGTTGTCCCACGTTGTCCCACGTTGTCCCACGTTGTCCAACGATGTCCAACGGTGTCCCACGTTGTCCCACGTTGTTCCATGGTTTCCCACGTTGTCCCACGTTGTCCCTCGTTGTCCCACGTTGTCCCACGTTGTCCCACGGTGTCCCACGGTGTCCAACGATGTCCAACGGTGTCCCACGTTGTCCCACGTTGTCCCACGTTGTCCCACGTTGTCCCACGTTGTCCCACGATGTCCCACGTTGTCCCACGTTGTCCCACGTTGTCCCACGTTGTCCCACGTTGTCCCACGTTGTCCCACGTTGTCCCACGTGGTCCCACGTTGTCCCACGTTGTCCCACGGTGTCCAACGATGTCCAACGGTGTCCCACGTTGTCCAACGGTGTCCCACGTTGTCCCACGTTGTCCCACGTTGTCCCACGTTGTCCCACGATGTCCCACGTTGTCCCACGTTGTCCCACGTTGTCCCACGTTGTCCCACGTTGTCCCACGTTGTCCCACGTTCTCCCACGTTGTCCCACGTTGTCCCACGTTGTCCCACGGTGTCCAACGATGTCCAACGGTGTCCAACGGTGTCCCACGGTGTCCAACGGTGTCCCACGTTGTCCCACGTTGTCCCACGTTGTCCCACGTTGTCCCACGTTGTCCCACGTTGTCCCACGTTGTCCAACGATGTCCAACGGTGTCCCACGTTGTCCCACGTTGTTCCATGGTTTCCCACGTTGTCCCACGTTGTCCCACGTTGTCCCACGGTGTCCAACGATGTCCAACGGTGTCCAACGGTGTCCCACGTTGTCCCACGTTGTCCCACGGTGTCCAACGATGTCCAACGGTGTCCCACGTTGTCCAACGATGTCCAACGGTGTCCCACGTTGTCCCACGTTGTCCCACGTTGTCCCACGTTGTCCCACGTTGTCCCACGATGTCCCACGTTGTCCCACGTTGTCCCACGTTGTCCCACGTTGTCCCACGTTGTCCCACGTTGTCCCACGTTGTCCCACGTTGTCCCACGTTGTCCCACGTTGTCCCACGTTGTCCCACGTTGTCCCACGTTGTCCCACGTTGTCCCACGGTGTCCAACGGTGTCCAACGATGTCCCACGTTGTCCCACGTTGTCCCACGTTGTCCCACGTTGTCCCACGATGTCCCACGTTGTCCCACGTTGTCCCACGTTGTCCCACGTTGTCCCACGTTGTCCCACGTTGTCCCACGTTGTCCCACGTTGTCCCACGGTGTCCAACGATGTCCAACGGTGTCCAGCGATGTCCAACGGTGTCCCACGTTGTCCCACGTTTTCCCACGTTGTCCCACGTTGTCCCACGGTGTCCAACGATGTCCAACGATGTCCAACGGTGTCCCACGTTGTCCCACGTTGTTCCATGGTTTCCCACGTTGTCCCACGTTGTCCCACGTTGTCCCACGGTGTCCAACGATGTCCAACGGTGTCCAACGGTGTCCAACGGTGTCCAACGGTGTCCCACGTTGTCCCACGTTGTCCCACGTTGTCCCACGTTGTCCCACGTTGTCCCACGATGTCCCACGTTGTCCCACGTTGTCCCACGTTGTCCCACGGTGTCCAACAATGTCCAACGGTGTCCCACGTTGTCCAACGGTGTCCCACGTTGTCCCCACGTTGTCCCACGTTGTCCCACGTTGTCCCACGATGTCCCACGTTGTCCCACGTTGTCCCACGTTGTTCCACGGTTTCCCACGTTGTCCCACGTTGTCCCACGTTGTCCCATGGTGTCCAACGATGTCCAACGGTGTCCAACGGTGTCCAACGGTGTCCAACGGTGTCCAACGGTGTCCCACGTTGTCCCACGTTGTCCCACGTTGTCCCACGGTGTCCAACGATGTCCAACGGTGTCCCACGTTGTCCCACGTTGTCCCACGTTGTCCCACGTGTCCCACGTTGTCCCACGTTGTCCCACGATGTCCCACGTTGTCCCACGTTGTCCCACGTTGTCCCACGTTGTCCCACGTTGTCCCACGTTGTCCCACGTTGTCCCACGTTGTCCCACGTTGTCCCACGTGTCCACGTTGTCCCACGTTGTCCCACGTTGTCCCACGTTGTCCACG
>NW_025963713.1:0-48264 GCF_910591885.1 Bombus terrestris
TGTCCCACGTTGTCCCACGTTGTCCCACGGTGTCCAACGGTGTCCAACGATGTCCAACGGTGTCCCACGATGTCCACCGATGTCCAACGGTGTCCCACGGTGTCCCACGTTGTCCCACGTTGTCCCACGTTGTCCCACGGTGTCCAACGATGTCCAACGGTGTCCAACGATGTCCCACGTTGTCCCACGTTGTCCCACGGTGTCCACCGATGTCCAACGGTGTCCAACGATGTCCAACGGTGTCCCACGATGTCCAACGATGTCCAACGATGTCCAACGATGTCCAACGGTGTCCCACGTTGTCCCACGTTGTCCCACGTTGTCCCACGTTGTCCCACGTTGTCCCACGTTGTCCCACGTTGTCCCACGTTGTCCCACGTTGTCCCACGATGTCCCACGTCGTCCCACGTTGTCCCACGTTGTCCCACGTTGTCCCACGTTGTCCCACGTTGTCCCACGTTGTCCCACGTTGTCCCACGTTGTCCCACGTTGTCCCACGTTGTCCCACGTTGTCCCACGGTGTCCAACGGTGTCCCACGGTGTCCCACGGTGTCCAACGATGTCCAACGATGTCCAACGGTGTCCAACGGTGTCCCACGTTGTCCCACGTTGTCCCACGGTGTCCAACGATGTCCAACGGTGTCCCACGTTGTCCCACGTTGTCCCACGTTGTCCCACGTTGTCCCACGTTGTCCCACGTTGTCCCACGGTGTCCAACGGTGTCCCACGTTGTCCCACGTTGTCCCACGTTGTCCCACGATGTCCAACGGTGTCCAACGGTGTCCAACGGTGTCGCACGGTGTCCAACGATGTCCAACGGTGTCCAACGATGTCCAACGGTGTCCCACGTTGTCCCACGTTGTCCAACGGTGTCCAACGATGTCCAACGGTGTCCAACGGTGTCCCACGGTGTCCAACGGTGTCCCACGTTGTCCCACGTTGTCCCACGTTGTCCCACGTTGTCCCACGTTGTCCCACGTTGTCCCACGTTGTCCCACGTTGTCCCACGGTGTCCAACGGTGTCCCACGATGTCCAACGGTGTCCCACGTTGTCCCACGTTGTCCCACGTTGTCCCACGTTGTCCCACGTTGTCCCACATTGTCCCACGTTGTCCAACGTCGTCCAACGGTGTCCAACGATGTCCAACGATGTCCAACGGTGTCCAACGGTGTCCAACGATGTCCAACGGTGTCCAACGATGTCCAACGGTGTCCCACGATGTCCAACGTCGTGCAACGGTGTCCAACGGTGTCCAACGGTGTCCAACGGTGTCCAACGATGTCCAACGGTGTCCAACGATGTCCAACGATGTCCAACGGTGTCCCACGATGTCCAACGGTGTTCCATGTTGTCCCACGTTGTCCCACGTTGTCCCACGTTCTCCCACGGTGTCCAACGGTGTCCCACGTTGTCCCACGGTTTCCCACGGTGTCCAACGATGTCCCACGTTGTCCCACGTTGTCCCACGTTGTCCCACGTTGTCCCACGTTGTCCCACGTTGTCCCACGGTGTCCAACGGTGTCCAACGATGTCCAACGGTGTCCAACGATGTCCAACGGTGTCCCACGATGTCCAACGATGTCCAACGATGTCCAACGGTGTCCAACGGTGTCCCACGTTGTCCCACGTTGTCCCACGTTGTCCCACGGTGTCCAACGATGTCCAACGGTGTCCCACGTTGTCCAACGGTGTCCCACGTTGTCCCACGTTGTCCCACGTTGTCCCACGTTGTCCCACGTTGTCCCACGATGTCCCACGTTGTCCCACGTTGTCCCACGTTGTCCCACGTTGTCCCACGTTGTCCCACGTTGTCCCACGTTGTCCCACGTTGTCCCACGATGTCCAACGGTGTCCAACGGTGTCCAACGATGTCCAACGGTGTCCAACGGTGTCCCACGGTGTCCAACGGTGTCCAACGGTGTCCCACGGTGTCCAACGGTGTCCCACGTTGTCCCACGTTGTCCCACGTTGTCCCACGTTTTCCCACGATGTCCCACGTTGTCCAACGATGTCCAACGGTGTCCCACGTTGTCCCACGTTGTCCTACGTTGTCCCACGTTGTCCCACGTTGTCCCACGTTGTCCCACGTTGTCCCACGTTGTCCCACGTTGTCCCACGTTGTCCCACGGTGTCCAACGGTGTCCAACGGTGTCCAACGGTGTCCCACGTTGTCCCACGTTGTCCCACGTTGTCCCACGTTGTCCCACGTTGTCCCACGTTGTCCCACGTTGTCCAACGGTGTCCCACGGTGTCCAACGGTGTCCCACGTTGTCCCACGTTGTCCCACGTTGTCCCACGTTGTCCCACGGTGTCCAACGGTGTCCCACGTTGTCCCACGTTGTCCCACGTTGTCCCACGATGTCCAACGGTGTCCAACGGTGTCCAACGATGTCCAACGGTGTCCAACGGTGTCCCACGGTGTCCAACGGTGTCCAACGGTGTCCCACGTTGTCCCACGTTGTCCAACGGTGTCCCACGGTGTCCAACGGTGTCCCACGTTGTCCCACGTTGTTCCATGGTTTCCCACGTTGTCCCACGTTGTCCCACGTTGTTCCATGGTTTCCCACGTGTCCCACGTTGTCCCACGTTGTCCCACGGTGTCCAACGGTGTCCCACGTTGTCCCACGTTGTCCCACGTTGTCCCACGTTGTCCCACGTTGTCCCACGTTGTCCCACGGTGTCCAACGGTGTCCAACGATGTCCAACGGTGTCCAACGGTGTCCCACGATGTCCACCGATGTCCAACGGTGTCCAACGGTGTCCAACGGTGTCCCACGGTGTCCAACGATGTCCAACGGTGTCCAACGATGTCCAACGGTGTCCCACGTTGTCCCACGTTGTCCCACGTTGTCCCACGTTGTCCCACGTTGTCCAACGGTGTCCCACGATGTCCACCGATGTCCAACGGTGTCCAACGGTGTCCACCGATGTCCAACGGTGTCCAACGGTGTCCAACGGTGTCCAACGGTGTCCAACGGTGTCCAACGGTGTCCAACGGTGTCCAACGGTGTCCCACGTTGTCCCACGTTGTCCCACGTTGTCCCACGGTGTCCAACGATGTCCAACGGTGTCCAACGATGTCCAACGGTGTCCCACGATGTCCAACGATGTCCAACGATGTCCAACGGTGTCCAACGGTGTCCCACGTTGTCCCACGTTGTCCCACGTTGTCCCACGGTGTCCAACGATGTCCAACGGTGTCCAACGATGTCCAACGGTGTCCCACGATGTCCAACGATGTCCAACGATGTCCAACGGTGTCCAACGGTGTCCCACGTTGTCCCACGTTGTCCCACGTTGTCCCACGGTGTCCAACGATGTCCAACGGTGTCCAACGATGTCCAACGGTGTCCCACGTTGTCCCACGTTGTCCCACGTTGTCCCACGTTGTCCCACGATGTCCAACGGTGTCCAACGGTGTCCAACGATGTCCAACGGTGTCCAACGGTGTCCCACGGTGTCCAACGGTGTCCAACGGTGTCCCACGGTGTCCAACGGTGTCCCACGTTGTCCCACGTTGTCCCACGTTGTCCCACGTTGTCCAACGAAGTCCCACGGTGTCCCACGTTGTCCCACGTTGTCCCACGTTGTCCCACGTTGTTCCATGGTTTCCCACGTTGTCCCACGTTGTCCCACGTTGTCCCACGGTGTCCAACGATGTCCAACGGTGTCCAACGGTGTCCCACGGTGTCCAACGGTGTCCCACGTTGTCCCACGTTGTCCCACGTTGTCCCACGTTGTCCCACGTTGTCCAACGGTGTCCCACGGTGTCCAACGGTGTCCCACGTTGTCCCACGTTGTCCCATGTTGTCCCACGTTGTCCCACGTTGTCCCACGTTGTCCCACGTTGTCCCACGGTGTCCAACGATGTCCAACGGTGTCCAACGGTGTCCCACGGTGTCCAACGGTGTCCCACGTTGTCCCACGTTGTCCCACGGTGTCCAACGATGTCCAACGGTGTCCAACGATGTCCAACGGTGTCCCACGATGTCCAACGATGTCCAACGATGTCCAACGGTGTCCAACGGTGTCCCACGTTGTCCCACGTTGTCCCACGTTGTCCCACGGTGTCCAACGATGTCCAACGGTGTCCAACGATGTCCAACGGTGTCCCACGATGTCCAACGATGTCCCACGGTGTCCACCGATGTCCAACGGTGTCCAACGGTGTCCAACGGTGTCCAACGATGTCCAACGGTGTCCCACGTTGTCCCACGTTGTCCCACGTTGTCCCACGGTGTCCAACGATGTCCAACGGTGTCCAACGATGTCCAACGGTGTCCCACGATGTCCAACGATGTCCAACGATGTCCAACGGTGTCCAACGGTGTCCCACGTTGTCCCACGTTGTCCCACGTTGCCCCACGGTGTCCAACGATGTCCAACGGTGTCCAACGATGTCCAACGGTGTCCCACGATGTCCAACGATGTCCAACGATGTCCAACGGTGTCCAACGGTGTCCCACGTTGTCCCACGTTGTCCCACGTTGTCCCACGGTGTCCAACGATGTCCAACGGTGTCCAACGATGTCCAACGGTGTCCCACGTTGTCCCACGTTGTCCCACGTTGTCCCACGTTGTCCCACGTTGTCCCACGGTGTCCAACGGTGTCCAACGATGTCCAACGGTGTCCCACGATGTCCACCGATGTCCAACGGTGTCCCACGGTGTCCCACGTTGTCCCACGTTGTCCCACGTTGTCCCACGGTGTCCAACGATGTCCAACGGTGTCCAACGATGTCCCACGTTGTCCCACGTTGTCCCACGGTGTCCACCGATGTCCAACGGTGTCCAACGATGTCCAACGGTGTCCCACGATGTCCAACGATGTCCAACGATGTCCAACGATGTCCAACGGTGTCCCACGTTGTCCCACGTTGTCCCACGTTGTCCCACGTTGTCCCACGTTGTCCCACGTTGTCCCACGTTGTCCCACGTTGTCCCACGTTGTCCCACGTTGTCCCACGTTGTCCCACGTTGTTCCATGGTTTCCCACGGTGTCCAACGATGTCCCGCGTTGTCCTACGTTGTCCCACGTTGTCCCACGTTGTCCCACGTTGTCCCACGTTGTCCCACGTTGTCCCACGTTGTCCCACGGTGTCCAACGGTGTCCAACGGTGTCCAACGGTGTCCCACGTTGTCCCACGTTGTCCCACGTTGTCCCACGTTGTCCCACGTTGTCCCACGTTGTCCCACGTTGTCCAACGGTGTCCCACGGTGTCCAACGGTGTCCCACGTTGTCCCACGTTGTCCCACGTTGTCCCACGTTGTCCCACGGTGTCCAACGGTGTCCCACGTTGTCCCACGTTGTCCCACGTTGTCCCACGATGTCCAACGGTGTCCAACGGTGTCCAACGGTGTCGCACGGTGTCCAACGATGTCCAACGGTGTCCAACGATGTCCAACGGTGTCCCACGTTGTCCCACGTTGTCCCACGTTGTCCCACGGTGTCCAACGATGTCCAACGGTGTCCAACGATGTCCAACGGTGTCCCACGATGTCCAACGATGTCCAACGATGTCCAACGGTGTCCAACGGTGTCCCACGTTGTCCCACGTTGTCCCACGTTGTCCCACGGTGTCCAACGATGTCCAACGGTGTCCCACGTTGTCCAACGGTGTCCCACGTTGTCCCACGTTGTCCCACGTTGTCCCACGTTGTCCCACGTTGTCCCACGATGTCCCACGTTGTCCCACGTTGTCCCACGTTGTCCCACGTTGTCCCACGTTGTCCCACGTTGTCCCACGTTGTCCCACGTTGTCCCACGTTGTCCCACGATGTCCAACGGTGTCCAACGGTGTCCAACGATGTCCAACGGTGTCCAACGGTGTCCCACGGTGTCCAACGGTGTCCAACGGTGTCCCACGGTGTCCAACGGTGTCCCACGTTGTCCCACGTTGTCCCACGTTGTCCCACGTTGTCCAACGAAGTCCCACGGTGTCCCACGTTGTCCCACGTTGTCCCACGTTGTCCCACGTTGTTCCATGGTTTCCCACGTTGTCCCACGTTGTCCCACGTTGTCCCACGGTGTCCAACGATGTCCAACGGTGTCCAACGGTGTCCCACGGTGTCCAACGGTGTCCCACGTTGTCCCACGTTGTCCCACGTTGTCCCACGTTGTCCCACGTTGTCCAACGGTGTCCCACGGTGTCCAACGGTGTCCCACGTTGTCCCACGTTGTCCCATGTTGTCCCACGTTGTCCCACGTTGTCCCACGTTGTCCCACGTTGTCCCACGGTGTCCAACGGTGTCCAACGATGTCCAACGGTGTCCAACGGTGTCCCACGATGTCCACCGATGTCCAACGGTGTCCAATGGTGTCCACCGATGTCCAACGGTGTCCAACGGTGTCCAACGGTGTCCAACGGTGTCCAACGGTGTCCAACGGTGTCCCACGTTGTCCCACGTTGTCCCACGTTGTCCCACGGTGTCCAACGATGTCCAACGGTGTCCAACGATGTCCAACGGTGTCCCACGATGTCCAACGATGTCCAACGATGTCCAACGGTGTCCAACGGTGTCCCACGTTGTCCCACGTTGTCCCACGTTGTCCCACGGTGTCCAACGATGTCCAACGGTGTCCAACGATGTCCAACGGTGTCCCACGATGTCCAACGATGTCCCACGGTGTCCACCGATGTCCAACGGTGTCCAACGGTGTCCAACGGTGTCCAACGATGTCCAACGGTGTCCCACGTTGTCCCACGTTGTCCCACGTTGTCCCACGTTGTCCCACGGTGTCCAACGATGTCCAACGGTGTCCAACGATGTCCAACGGTGTCCCACGATGTCCAACGATGTCCAACGATGTCCAACGGTGTCCAACGGTGTCCCACGTTGTCCCACGTTGTCCCACGTTGTCCCACGGTGTCCAACGATGTCCAACGGTGTCCAACGATGTCCAACGGTGTCCCACGATGTCCAACGATGTCCAACGATGTCCAACGGTGTCCAACGGTGTCCCACGTTGTCCCACGTTGTCCCACGTTGTCCCACGGTGTCCAACGATGTCCAACGGTGTCCAACGATGTCCAACGGTGTCCCACGTTGTCCCACGTTGTCCCACGTTGTCCCACGTTGTCCCACGTTGTCCCACGGTGTCCAACGGTGTCCAACGATGTCCAACGGTGTCCCACGATGTCCACCGATGTCCAACGGTGTCCCACAGTGTCCCACGTTGTCCCACGTTGTCCCACGTTGTCCCACGGTGTCCAACGATGTCCAACGGTGTCCCACGATGTCCAACGATGTCCAACGATGTCCAACGATGTCCAACGGTGTCCCACGTTGTCCCACGTTGTCCCACGTTGTCCCACGTTGTCCCACGTTGTCCCACGTTGTCCCACGTTGTCCCACGTTGTCCCACGTTGTCCCACGATGTCCCACGTCGTCCCACGTTGTCCCACGTTGTCCCACGTTGTCCCACGTTGTCCCACGTTGTCCCACGTTGTCCCACGTTGTCCCACGTTGTCCCACGTTGTCCCACGTTGTCCCACGTTGTCCCACGGTGTCCAACGGTGTCCAACGGTGTCCAACGGTGTCCAACGATGTCCAACGATGTCCAACGGTGTCCAACGGTGTCCCACGTTGTCCCACGTTGTCCCACGTTGTCCCACGGTGTCCAACGATGTCCAACGGTGTCCCACGTTGTCCCACGTTGTCCCACGTTGTCCCACGTTGTCCCACGTTGTTCCATGGTTTCCCACGTTGTCCCACGTTGTCCCACGTTGTCCCACGGTGTCCAACGATGTCCAACGGTGTCCAACGGTGTCCCACGGTGTCCAACGGTGTCCCACGTTGTCCCACGTTGTCCCACGTTGTCCCACGTTGTCCCACGTTGTCCAACGGTGTCCCACGGTGTCCAACGGTGTCCCACGTTGTCCCACGTTGTCCCATGTTGTCCCACGTTGTCCCACGTTGTCCCACGTTGTCCCACGTTGTCCCACGTTGTCCCACGTTGTCCCACGGTGTCCAACGGTGTCCAACGATGTCCAACGGTGTCCAACGGTGTCCCACGATGTCCACCGATGTCCAACGGTGTCCAACGGTGTCCAACGGTGTCCCACGGTGTCCAACGATGTCCAACGGTGTCCAACGATGTCCAACGGTGTCCCACGTTGTCCCACGCTGTCCCACGTTGTCCCACGGTGTCCAACGATGTCCAACGGTGTCCCACGTTGTCCAACGGTGTCCAACGATGTCCAACGGTGTCCAACGGTGTCCAACGGTGTCCCACGTTGTCCCACGTTGTCCCACGGTGTCCAACGGTGTCCAACGGTGTCCAACGGTGACCAACGATGTCCAACGATGTCCAACGGTGTCCAACGGTGTCCCACGTTGTCCCACGTTGTCCCACGTTGTCCCACGTTGTCCCACGGTGTCCAACGGTGTCCAACGATTTCCAACGGTGTCCAACGGTGTCCCACGTTGTCCCACGTTGTCCCACGTTGTCCCACGATGTCCCACGTTGTCCCACGTTGTCCCACGTTGTCCCACGTTGTCCAACGGTGTCCAACGATGTCCAACGGTGTCCAACGGTGTCCCACGGTGTCCAACGGTGTCCCACGTTGTCCCACGTTGTCCCACGTTGTCCCACGTTGTCCCACGTTGTCCCACGTTGTCCCACGTTGTCCCACGTTGTCCCACGGTGTCCAACGGTGTCCCACGATGTCCAACGGTGTCCCACGTTGTCCCACGTTGTCCCACGTTGTCCCACGTTGTCCCACATTGTCCCACGTTGTCCAACGTCGTCCAACGG
Source organism: Bombus terrestris (assembly GCF_910591885.1). Classification (NCBI taxonomy): domain Eukaryota; kingdom Metazoa; phylum Arthropoda; class Insecta; order Hymenoptera; family Apidae; genus Bombus; species Bombus terrestris. The sequence goes on from NW_025963713.1 coordinate 8,760, forward strand.
TGTCCAACGATGTCCAACGATGTCCAACGGTGTCCAACGGTGTCCAACGATGTCCAACGGTGTCCAACGATGTCCAACGATGTCCAACGGTGTCCCACGATGTCCAACGGTGTTCCACGTTGTCCCACGTTGTCCCACGTTGTCCCACGTTCTCCCACGTTGTCCCACGTTGTCCCACGTTGTTCCATGGTTTCCCACGGTGTCCAACGATGTCCAACGGTGTCCGACGATGTCCCGCGTTGTCCCACGTTGTCCCACGTTGTCCCACGTTGTCCCACGTTGTCCCACGTTGTCCCACGGTGTCCAACGGTGTCCCACGTTGTCCCACGTTGTCCCACGTTGTCCCACGTTGTCCCACGTTGTCCCACGTTGTCCCACGTTGTCCCACGTTGTCCCACGTTGTCCAACGGTGTCCCACGATGTCCAACGATGTCCAACGATGTCCAACGGTGTCCAACGGTGTCCCACGTTGTCCCACGTTGTCCCACGTTGTCCCACGGTGTCCAACGATGTCCAACGGTGTCCCACGTTGTCCAACGGTGTCCCACGTTGTCCCACGTTGTCCCACGTTGTCCCACGTTGTCCCACGTTGTCCCACGATGTCCAACGGTGTCCAACGGTGTCCAACGATGTCCAACGGTGTCCAACGGTGTCCCACGGTGTCCAACGGTGTCCAACGGTGTCCCACGGTGTCCAACGGTGTCCCACGTTGTCCCACGTTGTCTCACGTTGTCCCACGTTTTCCCACGATGTCCCACGTTGTCCAACGATGTCCAACGGTGTCCCACGTTGTCCCACGTTGTCCTACGTTGTCCCACGTTGTCCCACGTTGTCCCACGTTGTCCCACGTTGTCCCACGTTGTCCCACGTTGTCCCACGGTGTCCAACGGTGTCCAACGGTGTCCAACGGTGTCCCACGTTGTCCCACGTTGTCCCACGTTGTCCCACGTTGTCCCACGTTGTCCCACGTTGTCCCACGTTGTCCAACGGTGTCCCACGGTGTCCAACGGTGTCCCACGTTGTCCCACGTTGTCCCACGTTGTCCCACGTTGTCCCACGGTGTCCAACGGTGTCCCACGTTGTCCCACGTTGTCCCACGTTGTCCCACGATGTCCAACGGTGTCCAACGGTGTCCAACGATGTCCAACGGTGTCCAACGGTGTCCCACGGTGTCCAACGGTGTCCCACGTTGTCCCACGTTGTTCCATGGTTTCCCACGTTGTCCCACGTTGTCCCACGTTGTTCCATGGTTTCCCACGTTGTCCCACGTTGTCCCACGTTGTCCCACGGTGTCCAACGGTGTCCCACGTTGTCCCACGTTGTCCCACGTTGTCCCACGTTGTCCCACGTTGTCCCACGTTGTCCCACGTTGTCCCACGGTGTCCAACGGTGTCCAACGATGTCCAACGGTGTCCAACGGTGTCCCACGATGTCCACCGATGTCCAACGGTGTCCAACGGTGTCCAACGGTGTCCCACGGTGTCCAACGATGTCCCACGTTGTCCCACGGTGTCCAACGGTGTCCAACGGTGTCCAACGGTGTCCCACGTTGTCCCACGTTGTCCCACGTTGTCCCACGTTGTCCCACGTTGTCCCACGTTGTCCCACGTTGTCCCACGTTGTCCCACGTTGTCCCACGATGTCCCACGTCGTCCCACGTTGTCCCACGTTGTCCCACGTTGTCCCACGTTGTCCCACGTTGTCCCACGGTGTCCAACGATGTCCAACGGTGTCCAACGATGTCCCACGTTGTCCCACGTTGTCCCACGGTGTCCACCGATGTCCAACGGTGTCCAACGATGTCCAACGGTGTCCCACGATGTCCAACGATGTCCAACGATGTCCAACGATGTCCAACGGTGTCCCACGTTGTCCCACGTTGTCCCACGTTGTCCCACGTTGTCCCACGTTGTCCCACGTTGTCCCACGTTGTCCCACGTTGTCCCACGTTGTCCCACGATGTCCCACGTCGTCCCACGTTGTCCCACGTTGTCCCACGTTGTCCCACGTTGTCCCACGTTGTCCCACGTTGTCCCACGTTGTCCCACGTTGTCCCACGTTGTCCCACGTTGTCCCACGTTGTCCCACGGTGTCCAACGGTGTCCAACGGTGTCCAACGGTGTCCAACGATGTCCAACGATGTCCAACGGTGTCCAACGGTGTCCCACGTTGTCCCACGTTGTCCCACGGTGTCCAACGATGTCCAACGGTGTCCCACGTTGTCCCACGTTGTCCCACGTTGTCCCACGTTGTCCCACGTTGTTCCATGGTTTCCCACGTTGTCCCACGTTGTCCCACGTTGTCCCACGGTGTCCAACGATGTCCAACGGTGTCCAACGGTGTCCCACGGTGTCCAACGGTGTCCCACGTTGTCCCACGTTGTCCCACGTTGTCCCACGTTGTCCCACGTTGTCCAACGGTGTCCCACGGTGTCCAACGGTGTCCCACGTTGTCCCACGTTGTCCCACGTTGTCCCACGTTGTCCCACGTTGTCCCACGTTGTCCCACGTTGTCCCACGTTGTCCCACGTTGTCCCACGGTGTCCAACGGTGTCCAACGATGTCCAACGGTGTCCAACGGTGTCCCACGATGTCCACCGATGTCCAACGGTGTCCAACGGTGTCCAACGGTGTCCCACGGTGTCCAACGATGTCCAACGGTGTCCAACGATGTCCAACGGTGTCCCACGTTGTCCCACGCTGTCCCACGTTGTCCCACGGTGTCCAACGATGTCCAACGGTGTCCCACGTTGTCCAACGGTGTCCAACGATGTCCAACGATGTCCAACGGTGTCCAACGGTGTCCCACGTTGTCCCACGTTGTCCCACGGTGTCCAACGGTGTCCAACGGTGTCCAACGGTGTCCAACGATGTCCAACGATGTCCAACGGTGTCCAACGGTGTCCCACGTTGTCCCACGTTGTCCCACGCTGTCCCACGTTGTCCCACGGTGTCCAACGGTGTCCAACGATTTCCAACGGTGTCCAACGGTGTCCCACGTTGTCCCACGTTGTCCCACGTTGTCCCACGTTGTCCCACGTTGTCCAACGGTGTCCCACGTTGTCCCACGTTGTCCCACGTTGTCCAACGGTGTCCCACGGTGTCCAACGGTGTCCCACGTTGTCCCACGTTGTCCCATGTTGTCCCACGTTGTCCCACGTTGTCCCACGTTGTCCCACGTTGTCCCACGTTGTCCCACGTTGTCCCACGGTGTCCAACGGTGTCCAACGATGTCCAACGGTGTCCAACGGTGTCCCACGATGTCCACCGATGTCCAACGATGTCCAACGGTGTCCAACGGTGTCCCACGTTGTCCCACGTTGTCCCACGTTGTCCCACGTTGTCCCACGGTGTCCAACGGTGTCCAACGATTTCCAACGGTGTCCAACGGTGTCCCACGTTGTCCCACGTTGTCCCACGTTGTCCCACGATGTCCCACGTTGTCCCACGTTGTCCCACGTTGTCCCACGTTGTCCAACGGTGTCCAACGATGTCCAACGGTGTCCAACGGTGTCCCACGGTGTCCAACGGTGTCCCACGTTGTCCCACGTTGTCCCACGTTGTCCCACGTTGTCCCACGTTGTCCCACGTTGTCCCACGTTGTCCCACGTTGTCCCACGGTGTCCAACGGTGTCCCACGATGTCCAACGGTGTCGCACGTTGTCCCACGTTGTCCCACGTTGTCCCACGATGTCCCACATTGTCCCACGTTGTCCAACGTCGTCCAACGGTGTCCAACGATGTCCAACGATGTCCAACGGTGTCCAACGGTGTCCAACGATGTCCAACGGTGTCCAACGATGTACAACGATGTCCAACGGTGTCCCACGATGTCCAACGGTGTTCCACGTTGTCCCACGTTGTCCCACGTTGTCTCACGTTGTCCCACGTTGTCCCACGTTGTCCCACGTTGTTCCATGGTTTCCCACGGTGTCCAACGATGTCCCGCGTTGTCCTACGTTGTCCCACGTTGTCCCACGTTGTCCCACGTTGTCCCACGTTGTCCCACGTTGTCCCACGTTGTCCCACGGTGTCCAACGGTGTCCAACGGTGTCCAACGGTGTCCCACGTTGTCCCACGTTGTCCCACGTTGTCCCACGTTGTCCCACGTTGTCCCACGTTGTCCCACGTTGTCCAACGGTGTCCCACGGTGTCCAACGGTGTCCCACGTTGTCCCACGTTGTCCCACGTTGTCCCACGTTGTCCCACGGTGTCCAACGGTGTCCCACGTTGTCCCACGTTGTCCCACGTTGTCCCACGATGTCCAACGGTGTCCAACGGTGTCCAACGGTGTCGCACGGTGTCCAACGATGTCCAACGGTGTCCAACGATGTCCAACGGTGTCCCACGTTGTCCCACGTTGTCCCACGTTGTCCCACGGTGTCCAACGATGTCCAACGGTGTCCAACGATGTCCAACGGTGTCCCACGATGTCCAACGATGTCCAACGATGTCCAACGGTGTCCAACGGTGTCCCACGTTGTCCCACGTTGTCCCACGTTGTCCCACGGTGTCCAACGATGTCCAACGGTGTCCCACGTTGTCCAACGGTGTCCCACGTTGTCCCACGTTGTCCCACGTTGTCCCACGTTGTCCCACGTTGTCCCACGATGTCCCACGTTGTCCCACGTTGTCCCACGTTGTCCCACGTTGTCCCACGTTGTCCCACGTTGTCCCACGTTGTCCCACGTTGTCCCACGTTGTCCCACGATGTCCAACGGTGTCCAACGGTGTCCAACGATGTCCAACGGTGTCCAACGGTGTCCCACGGTGTCCAACGGTGTCCAACGGTGTCCCACGGTGTCCAACGGTGTCCCACGTTGTCCCACGTTGTCCCACGTTGTCCCACGTTGTCCAACGAAGTCCCACGGTGTCCCACGTTGTCCCACGTTGTCCCACGTTGTCCCACGTTGTTCCATGGTTTCCCAGGTTGTCCCACGTTGTCCCACGTTGTCCCACGGTGTCCAACGATGTCCAACGGTGTCCAACGGTGTCCCACGGTGTCCAACGGTGTCCCACGTTGTCCCACGTTGTCCCACGTTGTCCCACGTTGTCCCACGTTGTCCAACGGTGTCCCACGGTGTCCAACGGTGTCCCACGTTGTCCCACGTTGTCCCATGTTGTCCCACGTTGTCCCACGTTGTCCCACGTTGTCCCACGTTGTCCCACGGTGTCCAACGGTGTCCAACGATGTCCAACGGTGTCCAACGGTGTCCCACGATGTCCACCGATGTCCAACGGTGTCCAATGGTGTCCACCGATGTCCAACGGTGTCCAACGGTGTCCAACGGTGTCCAACGGTGTCCAACGGTGTCCAACGGTGTCCCACGTTGTCCCACGTTGTCCCACGTTGTCCCACGGTGTCCAACGATGTCCAACGGTGTCCAACGATGTCCAACGGTGTCCCACGATGTCCAACGATGTCCAACGATGTCCAACGGTGTCCAACGGTGTCCCACGTTGTCCCACGTTGTCCCACGTTGTCCCACGGTGTCCAACGATGTCCAACGGTGTCCAACGATGTCCAACGGTGTCCCACGATGTCCAGCGATGTCCCACGGTGTCCACCGATGTCCAACGGTGTCCAACGGTGTCCAACGGTGTCCAACGATGTCCAACGGTGTCCCACGATGTCCCACGTTGTCCCACGTTGTCCCACGTTGTCCCACGGTGTCCAACGATGTCCAACGGTGTCCAACGATGTCCAACGGTGTCCCACGATGTCCAACGATGTCCAACGATGTCCAACGGTGTCCAACGGTGTCCCACGTTGTCCCACGTTGTCCCACGTTGTCCCACGGTGTCCAACGATGTCCAACGGTGTCCAACGATGTCCAACGGTGTCCCACGATGTCCAACGATGTCCAACGATGTCCAACGGTGTCCAACGGTGTCCCACGTTGTCCCACGTTGTCCCACGTTGTCCCACGGTGTCCAACGATGTCCAACGGTGTCCAACGATGTCCAACGGTGTCCCACGTTGTCCCACGTTGTCCCACGTTGTCCCACGTTGTCCCACGTTGTCCCACGGTGTCCAACGGTGTCCAACGATGTCCAACGGTGTCCCACGATGTCCACCGATGTCCAACGGTGTCCCACAGTGTCCCACGTTGTCCCACGTTGTCCCACGTTGTCCCACGGTGTCCAACGATGTCCAACGGTGTCCAACGATGTCCCACGTTGTCCCACGTTGTCCCACGGTGTCCACCGATGTCCAACGGTGTCCAACGATGTCCAACGGTGTCCCACGATGTCCAACGATGTCCAACGATGTCCAACGATGTCCAACGGTGTCCCACGTTGTCCCACGTTGTCCCACGTTGTCCCACGTTGTCCCACGTTGTCCCACGTTGTCCCACGTTGTCCCACGTTGTCCCACGTTGTCCCACGATGTCCCACGTCGTCCCACGTTGTCCCACGTTGTCCCACGTTGTCCCACGTTGTCCCACGTTGTCCCACGTTGTCCCACGTTGTCCCACGTTGTCCCACGTTGTCCCACGTTGTCCCACGTTGTCCCACGGTGTCCAACGGTGTCCAACGGTGTCCAACGGTGTCCAACGATGTCCAACGATGTCCAACGGTGTCCAACGGTGTCCCACGTTGTCCCACGTTGTCCCACGTTGTCCCACGGTGTCCAACGATGTCCAACGGTGTCCCACGTTGTCCCACGTTGTCCCACGTTGTCCCACGTTGTCCCACGTTGTTCCATGGTTTCCCACGTTGTCCCACGTTGTCCCACGTTGTCCCACGGTGTCCAACGATGTCCAACGGTGTCCAACGGTGTCCCACGGTGTCCAACGGTGTCCCACGTTGTCCCACGTTGTCCCACGTTGTCCCACGTTGTCCCACGTTGTCCAACGGTGTCCCACGGTGTCCAACGGTGTCCCACGTTGTCCCACGTTGTCCCATGTTGTCCCACGTTGTCCCACGTTGTCCCACGTTGTCCCACGTTGTCCCACGTTGTCCCACGTTGTCCCACGGTGTCCAACGGTGTCCAACGATGTCCAACGGTGTCCAACGGTGTCCCACGATGTCCCCCGATGTCCAACGGTGTCCAACGGTGTCCAACGGTGTCCCACGGTGTCCAACGATGTCCAACGGTGTCCAACGATGTCCAACGGTGTCCCACGTTGTCCCACGCTGTCCCACGTTGTCCCACGGTGTCCAACGATGTCCAACGGTGTCCCACGTTGTCCAACGGTGTCCAACGATGTCCAACGATGTCCAACGGTGTCCAACGGTGTCCCACGTTGTCCCACGTTGTCCCACGGTGTCCAACGGTGTCCAACGGTGTCCAACGGTGTCCAACGATGTCCAACGATGTCCAACGGTGTCCAACGGTGTCCCACGTTGTCCCACGTTGTCCCACGTTGTCCCACGTTGTCCCACGGTGTCCAACGGTGTCCAACGATTTCCAACGGTGTCCAACGGTGTCCCACGTTGTCCCACGTTGTCCCACGTTGTCCCACGATGTCCCACGTTGTCCCACGTTGTCCCACGTTGTCCCACGTTGTCCAACGGTGTCCAACGTTGTCCAACGGTGTCCAACGGTGTCCCACGGTGTCCAACGGTGTCCCACGTTGTCCCACGTTGTCCCACGTTGTCCCACGTTGTCCCACGTTGTCCCACGTTGTCCCACGTTGTCCCACGTTGTCCCACGTTGTCCCACGTTGTCCCACGTTGTCCCACGGTGTCCAACGGTGTCCAACGATGTCCAACGGTGTCCAACGGTGTCCCACGATGTCCACCGATGTCCAACGGTGTCCAACGGTGTCCAACGGTGTCCCACGGTGTCCAACGATGTCCAACGGTGTCCAACGATGTCCAACGGTGTCCCACGTTGTCCCACGTTGTCCCACGTTGTCCCACGGTGTCCAACGATGTCCAACGGTGTCCCACGTTGTCCAACGGTGTCCAACGATGTCCAACGATGTCCAACGGTGTCCAACGGTGTCCCACGTTGTCCCACGTTGTCCCACGGTGTCCAACGGTGTCCAACGGTGTCCAACGGTGTCCAACGATGTCCAACGATGTCCAACGGTGTCCAACGGTGTCCCACGTTGTCCCACGTTGTCCCACGTTGTCCCACGTTGTCCCACGGTGTCCAACGGTGTCCAACGATTTCCAACGGTGTCCAACGGTGTCCCACGTTGTCCCACGTTGTCCCACGTTGTCCCACGATGTCCCACGTTGTCCCACGTTGTCCCACGTTGTCCCACGTTGTCCAACGGTGTCCAACGATGTCCAACGGTGTCCAACGGTGTCCCACGGTGTCCAACGGTGTCCCACGTTGTCCCACGTTGTCCCACGTTGTCCCACGTTGTCCCACGTTGTCCCACGTTGTCCCACGTTGTCCCACGGTGTCCAACGGTGTCCCACGATGTCCAACGGTGTCCCACGTTGTCCCACGTTGTCCCACGTTGTCCCACGTTGTCCCACATTGTCCCACGTTGTCCAACGTCGTCCAACGGTGTCCAACGGTGTCCCACGATGTCCAACGGTGTTCCACGTTGTCCCACGTTGTCCCACGTTGTCCCACGTTCTCCCACGTTGTCCCACGTTGTCCCACGTTGTTCCATGGTTTCCCACGGTGTCCAACGATGTCCAACGGTGTCCGACGATGTCCCGCGTTGTCCCACGTTGTCCCACGTTGTCCCACGTTGTCCCACGTTGTCCCACGTTGTCCCACGGTGTCCAACGGTGTCCCACGTTGTCCCACGTTGTCCCACGTTGTCCCACGTTGTCCCACGTTGTCCCACGTTGTCCCACGTTGTCCCACGTTGTCCCACGTTGTCCAACGGTGTCCCACGATGTCCAACGATGTCCAACGATGTCCAACGGTGTCCAACGGTGTCCCACGTTGTCCCACGTTGTCCCACGTTGTCCCACGGTGTCCAACGATGTCCAATGGTGTCCCACGTTGTCCAACGGTGTCCCACGTTGTCCCACGTTGTCCCACGTTGTCCCACGTTGTCCCACGTTGTCCCACGATGTCCCACGTTGTCCCACGTTGTCCCACGTTGTCCCACGTTGTCCCACGTTGTCCCACGTTGTCCCACGTTGTCCCACGTTGTCCCACGTTGTCCCACGATGTCCAACGGTGTCCAACGGTGTCCAACGATGTCCAACGGTGTCCAACGGTGTCCCACGGTGTCCAACGGTGTCCAACGGTGTCCCACGGTGTCCAACGGTGTCCCACGTTGTCCCACGTTGTCTCACGTTGTCCCACGTTTTCCCACGATGTCCCACGTTGTCCAACGATGTCCAACGGTGTCCCACGTTGTCCCACGTTGTCCGACGTTGTCCCACGTTGTCCCACGTTGTCCCACGTTGTCCCACGTTGTCCCACGTTGTCCCACGTTGTCCCACGTTGTCCCACGTTGTCCCACGGTGTCCAACGGTGTCCAACGGTGTCCAACGGTGTCCCACGTTGTCCCACGTTGTCCCACGTTGTCCCACGTTGTCCCACGTTGTCCCACGTTGTCCCACGTTGTCCAACGGTGTCCCACGGTGTCCAACGGTGTCCCACGTTGTCCCACGTTGTCCCACGTTGTCCCACGTTGTCCCACGGTGTCCAACGGTGTCCCACGTTGTCCCACGTTGTCCCACGTTGTCCCACGATGTCCAACGGTGTCCAACGTTGTCCAACGATGTCCAACGGTGTCCAACGGTGTCCCACGGTGTCCAACGGTGTCCAACGGTGTCCCACGTTGTCCCACGTTGTCCAACGGTGTCCCACGGTGTCCAACGGTGTCCCACGTTGTCCAGCGGTGTCCAACGATGTCCAACGGTGTCCAACGGTGTCCCACGATGTCCACCGATGTCCAACGGTGTCCAACGGTGTCCAACGGTGTCCCACGGTGTCCAACGATGTCCAACGGTGTCCAACGATGTCCAACGGTGTCCCACGTTGTCCCACGTTGTCCCACGTTGTCCCACGGTGTCCAACGATGTCCAACGGTGTCCCACGTTGTCCAACGGTGTCCAACGATGTCCAACGATGTCCAACGGTGTCCAACGGTGTCCCACGTTGTCCCACGTTGTCCCACGGTGTCCAACGGTGTCCCACGGTGTCCAGCGGTGTCCAACGATGTCCAACGGTGTCCAACGGTGTCCCACGATGTCCACCGATGTCCAACGGTGTCCAACGGTGTCCAACGGTGTCCAACGGTGTCCAACGATGTCCAACGATGTCCAACGATGTCCAACGGTGTCCCACGTTGTCCCACGTTGTCCCACGTTGTCCCACGTTGTCCCACGTAGTCCCACGTTGTCCCACGTTGTCCCACGTTGTCCCACGTTGTCCCACGTTGTCCCACGGTGTCCCACGGTGTCCAACGATGTCCAACGGTGTCCAACGGTGTCCCACGGTGTCCCACGGTGTCCAACGATGTCCAACGGTGTCCCACGTTGTCCCACGTTGTCCCACGTTGTCCCACGTTGTCCCACGTTGTCCCACGTTGTCCCACGTTGTCCCACGTTGTCCCACGGTGTCCAACGATGTCCAACGGTGTCCAACGGTGTCCCACGGTGTCCCACGTTGTCCCACGTTGTCCCACGTTGTCCCACGTTGTCCCACGTTGTCCCACGTTGTCCCACGATGTCCCACGTTGTCCAACGATGTCCCACGGTGTCCAACGATGTCCAACGGTGTCCAACGATGTCCAACGGTGTCCCACGTTGTCCCACGTTGTCCCACGTTGTCCCACGGTGTCCAACGGTGTCCAACGATGTCCAACGGTGTCCAACGGTGTCCCACGATGTCCACCGATGTCCAACGGTGTCCAACGGTGTCCAACGGTGTCCCACGGTGTCCAACGATGTCCAACGGTGTCCAACGATGTCCAACGGTGTCCCACGTTGTCCCACGTTGTCCCACGTTGTCCCACGGTGTCCAACGATGTCCAACGGTGTCCCACGTTGTCCCACGTTGTCCCACGGTGTCCAACGATGTCCAACGGTGTCCAACGGTGTCCCACGGTGTCCAACGGTGTCCCACGTTGTCCCACGTTGTCCCACGTTGTCCCACGTTGTCCCACGTTGTCCCACGTTGTCCCACGGTGTCCAACGGTGTCCAACGATGTCCAACGGTGTCCAACGGTGTCCAACGGTGTCCAACGATGTCCAACGATGTCCAACGGTGTCCAACGGTGTCCCACGTTGTCCCACGTTGTCCCACGTTGTCCCACGTTGTCCCACGGTGTCCAACGGTGTCCAACGATTTCCAACGGTGTCCAACGGTGTCCCACGTTGTCCCACGTTGTCCCACGTTGTCCCACGATGTCCCACGTTGTCCCACGTTGTCCCACGTTGTCCCACGTTGTCCAACGGTGTCCAACGATGTCCAACGGTGTCCAACGGTGTCCCACGGTGTCCAACGGTGTCCCACGTTGTCCCACGTTGTCCCACGTTGTCCCACGTTGTCCCACGTTGTCCCACGTTGTCCCACGTTGTCCAACGGTGTCCAACGGTGTCCAACGATGTCCAACGGTGTCCCACGTTGTCCCACGTTGTCCCACGTTGTCCCACGTTGTCCCACATTGTCCCACGTTGTCCAACGTCGTCCAACGGTGTCCAACGGTGTCCCACGATGTCCAACGGTGTTCCACGTTGTCCCACGTTGTCCCACGTTGTCCCACGTTCTCCCACGTTGTCCCACGTTGTCCCACGTTGTTCCACGGTTTCCCACGGTGTCCAACGATGTCCAACGGTGTCCGACGATGTCCCGCGTTGTCCCACGTTGTCCCACGTTGTCCCACGTTGTCCCACGTTGTCCCACGTTGTCCCACGGTGTCCAACGGTGTCCCACGTTGTCCCACGTTGTCCCACGTTGTCCCACGTTGTCCCACGTTGTCCCACGTTGTCCCACGTTGTCCCACGTTGTCCCACGTTGTCCAACGGTGTCCCACGATGTCCAACGATGTCCAACGATGTCCAACGGTGTCCAACGGTGTCCCACGTTGTCCCACGTTGTCCCACGTTGTCCCACGGTGTCCAACGATGTCCAACGGTGTCCCACGTTGTCCAACGGTGTCCCACGTTGTCCCACGTTGTCCCACGTTGTCCCACGTTGTCCCACGTTGTCCCACGATGTCCCACGTTGTCCCACGTTGTCCCACGTTGTCCCACGTTGTCCCACGTTGTCCCACGTTGTCCCACGTTGTCCCACGTTGTCCCACGTTGTCCCACGATGTCCAACGGTGTCCAACGGTGTCCAACGATGTCCAACGGTGTCCAACGGTGTCCCACGGTGTCCAACGGTGTCCAACGGTGTCCCACGGTGTCCAACGGTGTCCCACGTTGTCCCACGTTGTCTCACGTTGTCCCACGTTTTCCCACGATGTCCCACGTTGTCCAACGATGTCCAACGGTGTCCCACGTTGTCCCACGTTGTCCGACGTTGTCCCACGTTGTCCCACGTTGTCCCACGTTGTCCCACGTTGTCCCACGTTGTCCCACGTTGTCCCACGTTGTCCCACGTTGTCCCACGGTGTCCAACGGTGTCCAACGGTGTCCAACGGTGTCCCACGTTGTCCCACGTTGTCCCACGTTGTCCCACGTTGTCCCACGTTGTCCCACGTTGTCCCACGTTGTCCAACGGTGTCCCACGGTGTCCAACGGTGTCCCACGTTGTCCCACGTTGTCCCACGTTGTCCCACGTTGTCCCACGGTGTCCAACGGTGTCCCACGTTGTCCCACGTTGTCCCACGTTGTCCCACGATGTCCAACGGTGTCCAACGGTGTCCAACGATGTCCAACGGTGTCCAACGGTGTCCCACGGTGTCCAACGGTGTCCAACGGTGTCCCACGTTGTCCCACGTTGTCCAACGGTGTCCCACGGTGTCCAACGGTGTCCCACGTTGTCCAGCGGTGTCCAACGATGTCCAACGGTGTCCAACGGTGTCCCACGATGTCCACCGATGTCCAACGGTGTCCAACGGTGTCCAACGGTGTCCCACGGTGTCCAACGATGTCCAACGGTGTCCAACGATGTCCAACGGTGTCCCACGTTGTCCCACGTTGTCCCACGTTGTCCCACGGTGTCCAACGATGTCCAACGGTGTCCCACGTTGTCCAACGGTGTCCAACGATGTCCAACGATGTCCAACGGTGTCCAACGGTGTCCCACGTTGTCCCACGTTGTCCCACGGTGTCCAACGGTGTCCCACGGTGTCCAGCGGTGTCCAACGATGTCCAACGGTGTCCAACGGTGTCCCACGATGTCCACCGATGTCCAACGGTGTCCAACGGTGTCCAACGGTGTCCAACGGTGTCCAACGATGTCCAACGATGTCCAACGATGTCCAACGGTGTCCCACGTTGTCCCACGTTGTCCCACGTTGTCCCACGTTGTCCCACGTTGTCCCACGTTGTCCCACGTTGTCCCACGTTGTCCCACGTTGTCCCACGTTGTCCCACGGTGTCCCACGGTGTCCAACGATGTCCAACGGTGTCCAACGGTGTCCCACGGTGTCCCACGGTGTCCAACGATGTCCAACGGTGTCCCACGTTGTCCCACGTTGTCCCACGTTGTCCCACGTTGTCCCACGTTGTCCCACGTTGTCCCACGTTGTCCCACGTTGTCCCACGGTGTCCAACGATGTCCAACGGTGTCCAACGGTGTCCCACGGTGTCCCACGTTGTCCCACGTTGTCCCACGTTGTCCCACGTTGTCCCACGTTGTCCCACGTTGTCCCACGATGTCCCACGTTGTCCAACGATGTCCCACGGTGTCCAACGATGTCCAACGGTGTCCAACGATGTCCAACGGTGTCCCACGTTGTCCCACGTTGTCCCACGTTGTCCCACGGTGTCCAACGGTGTCCAACGATGTCCAACGGTGTCCCACGGTGTCCCACGATGTCCACCGATGTCCAACGGTGTCCAACGGTGTCCCACGTTGTCCCACGTTGTCCCACGTTGTCCCACGGTGTCCAACGATGTCCAACGGTGTCCCACGTTGTCCCACGTTGTCCCACGGTGTCCAACGATGTCCAACGGTGTCCAACGGTGTCCCACGGTGTCCAACGGTGTCCCACGTTGTCCCACGTTGTCCCACGTTGTCCCACGTTGTCCCACGTTGTCCCACGTTGTCCCACGGTGTCCAACGGTGTCCAACGATGTCCAACGGTGTCCAACGGTGTCCCACGATGTCCACCGATGTCCAACGGTGTCCAACGGTGTCCAACGGTGTCCCACGGTGTCCAACGATGTCCAACGGTGTCCAACGATGTCCAACGGTGTCCCACGTTGTCCCACGTTGTCCCACGTTGTCCCACGGTGTCCAACGGTGTCCCACGTTGTCCCACGTTGTCCCACGTTGTCCCACGTTGTCCCACGTTGTCCCACGTTGTCCCACGTTGTCCCACGTTGTCCCACGTTGTCCCACGATGTCCCACGTTGTCCAACGATGTCCAACGGTGTCCCACGTTGTCCCACGTTGTCCTACGTTGTCCCACGTTGTCCCACGTTGTCCCACGTTGTCCCACGTTGTCCCACGTTGTCCCACGTTGTCCCACGTTGTCCCACGGTGTCCAACGGTGTCCCACGTTGTCCCACGTAGTCCCACGTTGTCCCACGGTGTCCAACGATGTCCAACGGTGTCCCACGTTGTCCAACGGTGTCCCACGTTGTCCCACGTTGTCCCACGTTGTCCCACGTTGTCCCACGTTGTCCAACGATGTCCAACGGTGTCCAACGGTGTCCCACGATGTCCACCGATGTCCAACGGTGTCCAACAGTGTCCCACGTTGTCCCACGTTGTCCCACGTTGTCCCACGGTGTCCAACGGTGTCCAACGATGTCCAACGGTGTCCAACGGTGTCCCACGATGTCCACCGATGTCCAACGGTGTCCAACAGTGTCCAACGGTGTCCCACGGTGTCCAACGATGTCCAACGGTGTCCAACGATGTCCAACGGTGTCCCACGTTGTCCCACGTTGTCCCACGTTGTCCCACGGTGTCCAACGATGTCCAACGGTGTCCAGCGATGTCCAACGGTGTCCAACGATGTCCAACGGTGTCCCACGATGTCCAACGATGTCCAACGTTGTCCAACGGTGTCCAACGGTGTCCCACGTTGTCCCACGTTGTCCCACGTTGTCCCACGGTGTCCAACGATGTCCAACGGTGTCCCACGTTGTCCAACGGTGTCCCACGTTGTCCCACGTTGTCCCACGTTGTCCCACGTTGTCCCACGTTGTCCCACGATGTCCCACGTTGTCCCACGTTGTCCCACGTTGTCCCACGTTGTCCCACGTTGTCCCACGTTGTCCCACGTTGTCCCACGATGTCCAACGGTGTCCAACGGTGTCCAACGATGTCCAACGGTGTCCAACGGTGACCAACGGTGTCCCACGGTGTCCAACGGTGTCCCACGTTGTCCCACGTTGTCCAACGGTGTCCAACGGTGTCCAACGATGTCCAACGATGTCCAACGGTGTCCAACGGTGTCCCACGTTGTCCCACGTTGTCCCACGGTGTCCAACGATGTCCAACGGTGTCCCACGTTGTCCCACGTTGTCCCACGTTGTCCCACGTTGTCCCACGTTGTTCCATGGTTTCCCACGTTGTCCCACGTTGTCCCACGTTGTCCCACGGTGTCCAACGATGTCCAACGGTGTCCAACGGTGTCCCACGGTGTCCAACGGTGTCCCACGTTGTCCCACGTTGTCCCACGTTGTCCCACGTTGTCCCACGTTGTCCCACGTTGTTCCACGGTGTCCAACGGTGTCCAACGATGTCCAACGGTGTCCAACGGTGTCCCACGATGTCCACCGATGTCCAACGGTGTCCAACGGTGTCCAACGGTGTCCAACGGTGTCCAACGATGTCCAACGATGTCCAACGATGTCCAACGGTGTCCCACGTTGTCCCACGTTGTCCCACGTTGTCCCACGATGTCCCACGTTGTCCCACGTTGTCCCACGTTGTCCCACGTTGTCCCACGTTGTCCCACGTTGTCCCACGTTGTCCCACGTTGTCCCACGTTGTCCCACGTTGTCCCACGTTGTCCCACGTTGTCCCACGGTGTCCAACGGTGTCCAACGGTGTCCAACGGTGTCCAACGATGTCCAACGATGTCCAACGGTGTCCAACGGTGTCCCACATTGTCCCACGTTGTCCCACGGTGTCCAACGATGTCCAACGGTGTCCCACGTTGTCCCACGTTGTCCCACGTTGTCCCACGTTGTCCCACGTTGTCCCACGTTGTCCCACGTTGTCCCACGTTGTCCCACGTTGTCCCACGGTGTCCAACGGTGTCCAACGATGTCCAACGGTGTCCAACGGTGTCCCACGATGTCCACCGATGTCCAACGGTGCCCAACGGTGTCCAACGGTGTCCAACGGTGTCCAACGATGTCCAACGATGTCCAACGATGTCCAACGGTGTCCAACGGTGTCCAACGGTGTCCAACGGTGTCCAACGATGTCCAACGATGTCCAACGATGTCCAACGGTGTCCCACGTTGTCCCACGTTGTCCCACGTTGTCCCACGGTGTCCAACGGTGTCCCACGTTGTCCCACGTTGTCCCACGTTGTCCCACGGTGTCCAACGGTGTCCCACGTTGTCCCACGTTGTCCCACGTTGTCCCACGTTGTCCCACGTTGTCCCACGTTGTCCCACGTTGTCCCACGTTGTCCCACGTTGTCCCACGATGTCCCACGTTGTCCCACGTTGTCCTACGTTGTCCCACGTTGTCCCACGTTGTCCCACGTTGTCCCACGTTGTCCCACGTTGTCCCACGGTGTCCAACGGTGTCCCACGTTGTCCCACGTTGTCCCACGGTGTCCCACGTTGTCCCACGGTGTCCAACGGTGTCCAACGATGTCCAACGGTGTCCAACGGTGTCCCACGATGTCCACCGATGTCCAACGGTGTCCAACGGTGTCCAACGGTGTCCAACGGTGTCCAACGATGTCCAACGATGTCCAACGATGTCCAACGGTGTCCAACGATGTCCAACGATGTCCAACGGTGTCCCACGATGTCCAACGATGTCCAACGATGTCCAACGGTGTCCAACGGTGTCCCACGTTGTCCCACGTTGTCCCACGTTGTCCCACGGTGTCCAACGATGTCCAACGGTGTCCCACGTTGTCCCACGTTGTCCCACGTTGTCCCACGTTGTCCCACGTTGTCCCACGTTGTCCCACGTTGTTCCATGGTTTCCCACGTTGTCCCACGTTGTCCCACGGTGTCCCACGGTGTCCAACGATGTCCAACGGTGTCCAACGGTGTCCCACGGTGTCCAACGGTGTCCAACGATGTCCAACGGTGTCCAACGGTGTCCAACGGTGTCCCACGGTGTCCAACGGTGTCCCACGTTGTCCCACGGTGTCCAACGATGTCCAACGGTGTCCCACGTTGTCCCACGTTGTCCCACGTTGTCCCACGTTGTTCCATGGTTTCCCACGTTGTCCCACGTTGTCCCACGTTGTCCCACGGTGTCCAACGATGTCCAACGGTGTCCAACGGTGTCCCACGGTGTCCAACGGTGTCCCACGTTGTCCCACGTTGTCCCACGTTGTCCCACGTTGTCCCACGTTGTCCCACGATGTCCCACGTTGTCCCACGTTGTCCCACGTTGTCCCACGATGTCCCACGTTGTCCAACGGTGTCCCACGGTGTCCCACGTTGTCCCACGTTGTCCCACGTTGTCCCACGGTGTCCAACGGTGTCCAACGGTGTCCAACGGTGTCCAACGATGTCCAACGATGTCCAACGGTGTCCAACGGTGTCCCACGGTGTCCCACGTTGTCCCACGGTGTCCAACGATGTCCAACGGTGTCCCACGTTGTCCCACGTTGTCCCACGTTGTCCCACGTTGTCCCACGTTGTCCCACGGTGTCCAAAGGTGTCCGACGATGTCCAACGGTGTCCAACGGTGTCCCACGATGTCCACCGATGTCCAACGGTGTCCAACGGTGTCCAACGGTGTCCAACGGTGTCCCACGTTGTCCCACGTAGTCCCACGTTGTCCCACGGTGTCCAACGATGTCCAACGGTGTCCCACGGTGTCCAACGGTGTCCCACGTTGTCCCACGTTGTCCCACGTTGTCCCACGTTGTCCCACGTTGTCCAACGGTGTCCCACGGTGTCCAACGGTGTCCCACGTTGTCCCACGTTGTCCCATGTTGTCCCACGTTGTCCCACGTTGTCCCACGTTGTCCCACGTTGTCCCACGTTGTCCCACGTTGTCCCACGGTGTCCAACGGTGTCCAACGGTGTCCCACGATGTCCACCGATGTCCAACGGTGTCCAACGGTGTCCAACGGTGTCCCACGGTGTCCAACGATGTCCAACGGTGTCCAACGATGTCCAACGGTGTCCCACGTTGTCCCACGTTGTCCCACGTTGTCCCACGGTGTCCAACGATGTCCAACGGTGTCCCACGTTGTCCAACGGTGTCCAACGATGTCCAACGATGTCCAACGTTGTCCAACGGTGTCCCACGTTGTCCCACGTTGTCCCACGGTGTCCAACGGTGTCCAACGGTGTCCAACGGTGTCCAACGATGTCCAACGATGTCCAACGGTGTCCAACGGTGTCCCACGTTGTCCCACGTTGTCCCACGTTGTCCCACGTTGTCCCACGGTGTCCAACGATGTCCAACGGTGTCCCACGTTGTCCAACGGTGTCCAACGATGTCCAACGATGTCCAACGGTGTCCAACGGTGTCCCACGTTGTCCCACGTTGTCCCACGGTGTCCAACGGTGTCCCACGGTGTCCAGCGGTGTCCAACGATGTCCAACGGTGTCCAACGGTGTCCCACGATGTCCACCGATGTCCAACGGTGTCCAACGGTGTCCAACGGTGTCCAACGGTGTCCAACGATGTCCAACGATGTCCAACGATGTCCAACGGTGTCCCACGTTGTCCCACGTTGTCCCACGTTGTCCCACGTTGTCCCACGTTGTCCCACGTTGTCCCACGTTGTCCCACGTTGTCCCACGTTGTCCCACGTTGTCCCACGGTGTCCCACGGTGTCCAACGATGTCCAACGGTGTCCAACGGTGTCCCACGGTGTCCCACGGTGTCCAACGATGTCCAACGGTGTCCCACGTTGTCCCACGTTGTCCCACGTTGTCCCACGTTGTCCCACGTTGTCCCACGTTGTCCCACGTTGTCCCACGTTGTCCCACGGTGTCCAACGATGTCCAACGGTGTCCAACGGTGTCCCACGGTGTCCCACGTTGTCCCACGTTGTCCCACGTTGTCCCACGTTGTCCCACGTTGTCCCACGTTGTCCCACGATGTCCCACGTTGTCCAACGATGTCCCACGGTGTCCAACGATGTCCAACGGTGTCCAACGATGTCCAACGGTGTCCCACGTTGTCCCACGTTGTCCCACGTTGTCCCACGGTGTCCAACGGTGTCCAACGATGTCCAACGGTGTCCAACGGTGTCCCACGATGTCCACCGATGTCCAACGGTGTCCAACGGTGTCCAACGGTGTCCCACGGTGTCCAACGATGTCCAACGGTGTCCAACGATGTCCAACGGTGTCCCACGTTGTCCCACGTTGTCCCACGTTGTCCCACGGTGTCCAACGATGTCCAACGGTGTCCCACGTTGTCCCACGTTGTCCCACGGTGTCCAACGATGTCCAACGGTGTCCAACGGTGTCCCACGGTGTCCAACGGTGTCCCACGTTGTCCCACGTTGTCCCACGTTGTCCCACGTTGTCCCACGTTGTCCCACGTTGTCCCACGGTGTCCAACGGTGTCCAACGATGTCCAACGGTGTCCAACGGTGTCCCACGATGTCCACCGATGTCCAACGGTGTCCAACGGTGTCCAACGGTGTCCCACGGTGTCCAACGATGTCCAACGGTGTCCAACGATGTCCAACGGTGTCCCACGTTGTCCCACGTTGTCCCACGTTGTCCCACGGTGTCCAACGGTGTCCCACGTTGTCCCACGTTGTCCCACGTTGTCCCACGTTGTCCCACGTTGTCCCACGTTGTCCCACGTTGTCCCACGTTGTCCCACGTTGTCCCACGATGTCCCACGTTGTCCAACGATGTCCAACGGTGTCCCACGTTGTCCCACGTTGTCCTACGTTGTCCCACGTTGTCCCACGTTGTCCCACGTTGTCCCACGTTGTCCCACGTTGTCCCACGTTGTCCCACGTTGTCCCACGGTGTCCAACGGTGTCCCACGTTGTCCCACGTAGTCCCACGTTGTCCCACGGTGTCCAACGATGTCCAACGGTGTCCCACGTTGTCCAACGGTGTCCCACGTTGTCCCACGTTGTCCCACGTTGTCCCACGTTGTCCCACGTTGTCCAACGATGTCCAACGGTGTCCAACGGTGTCCCACGATGTCCACCGATGTCCAACGGTGTCCAACAGTGTCCCACGTTGTCCCACGTTGTCCCACGTTGTCCCACGGTGTCCAACGGTGTCCAACGATGTCCAACGGTGTCCAACGGTGTCCCACGATGTCCACCGATGTCCAACGGTGTCCAACAGTGTCCAACGGTGTCCCACGGTGTCCAACGATGTCCAACGGTGTCCAACGATGTCCAACGGTGTCCCACGTTGTCCCACGTTGTCCCACGTTGTCCCACGGTGTCCAACGATGTCCAACGGTGTCCAGCGATGTCCAACGGTGTCCAACGATGTCCAACGGTGTCCCACGATGTCCAACGATGTCCAACGATGTCCAACGGTGTCCAACGGTGTCCCACGTTGTCCCACGTTGTCCCACGTTGTCCCACGGTGTCCAACGATGTCCAACGGTGTCCCACGTTGTCCAACGGTGTCCCACGTTGTCCCACGTTGTCCCACGTTGTCCCACGTTGTCCCACGTTGTCCCACGATGTCCCACGTTGTCCCACGTTGTCCCACGTTGTCCCACGTTGTCCCACGTTGTCCCACGTTGTCCCACGTTGTCCCACGATGTCCAACGGTGTCCAACGGTGTCCAACGATGTCCAACGGTGTCCAACGGTGACCAACGGTGTCCCACGGTGTCCAACGGTGTCCCACGTTGTCCCACGTTGTCCAACGGTGTCCAACGGTGTCCAACGATGTCCAACGATGTCCAACGGTGTCCAACGGTGTCCCACGTTGTCCCACGTTGTCCCACGGTGTCCAACGATGTCCAACGGTGTCCCACGTTGTCCCACGTTGTCCCACGTTGTCCCACGTTGTCCCACGTTGTTCCATGGTTTCCCACGTTGTCCCACGTTGTCCCACGTTGTCCCACGGTGTCCAACGATGTCCAACGGTGTCCAACGGTGTCCCACGGTGTCCAACGGTGTCCCACGTTGTCCCACGTTGTCCCACGTTGTCCCACGTTGTCCCACGTTGTCCCACGTTGTTCCACGGTGTCCAACGGTGTCCAACGATGTCCAACGGTGTCCAACGGTGTCCCACGATGTCCACCGATGTCCAACGGTGTCCAACGGTGTCCAACGGTGTCCAACGGTGTCCAACGATGTCCAACGATGTCCAACGATGTCCAACGGTGTCCCACGTTGTCCCACGTTGTCCCACGTTGTCCCACGATGTCCCACGTTGTCCCACGTTGTCCCACGTTGTCCCACGTTGTCCCACGTTGTCCCACGTTGTCCCACGTTGTCCCACGTTGTCCCACGTTGTCCCACGTTGTCCCACGTTGTCCCACGTTGTCCCACGGTGTCCAACGGTGTCCAACGGTGTCCAACGGTGTCCAACGATGTCCAACGATGTCCAACGGTGTCCAACGGTGTCCCACATTGTCCCACGTTGTCCCACGGTGTCCAACGATGTCCAACGGTGTCCCACGTTGTCCCACGTTGTCCCACGTTGTCCCACGTTGTCCCACGTTGTCCCACGTTGTCCCACGTTGTCCCACGTTGTCCCACGTTGTCCCACGGTGTCCAACGGTGTCCAACGATGTCCAACGGTGTCCAACGGTGTCCCACGATGTCCACCGATGTCCAACGGTGCCCAACGGTGTCCAACGGTGTCCAACGGTGTCCAACGATGTCCAACGATGTCCAACGATGTCCAACGGTGTCCAACGGTGTCCAACGGTGTCCAACGGTGTCCAACGATGTCCAACGATGTCCAACGATGTCCAACGGTGTCCCACGTTGTCCCACGTTGTCCCACGTTGTCCCACGGTGTCCAACGGTGTCCCACGTTGTCCCACGTTGTCCCACGTTGTCCCACGGTGTCCAACGGTGTCCCACGTTGTCCCACGTTGTCCCACGTTGTCCCACGTTGTCCCACGTTGTCCCACGTTGTCCCACGTTGTCCCACGTTGTCCCACGTTGTCCCACGATGTCCCACGTTGTCCCACGTTGTCCTACGTTGTCCCACGTTGTCCCACGTTGTCCCACGTTGTCCCACGTTGTCCCACGTTGTCCCACGGTGTCCCACGGTGTCCCACGTTGTCCCACGTTGTCCCACGGTGTCCCACGTTGTCCCACGGTGTCCAACGGTGTCCAACGATGTCCAACGGTGTCCAACGGTGTCCCACGATGTCCACCGATGTCCAACGGTGTCCAACGGTGTCCAACGGTGTCCAACGGTGTCCAACGATGTCCAACGATGTCCAACGATGTCCAACGGTGTCCAACGATGTCCAACGATGTCCAACGGTGTCCCACGATGTCCAACGATGTCCAACGATGTCCAACGGTGTCCAACGGTGTCCCACGTTGTCCCACGTTGTCCCACGTTGTCCCACGGTGTCCAACGATGTCCAACGGTGTCCCACGTTGTCCCACGTTGTCCCACGTTGTCCCACGTTGTCCCACGTTGTCCCACGTTGTCCCACGGTGTTCCACGGTTTCCCACGTTGTCCCACGTTGTCCCACGGTGTCCCACGGTGTCCAACGATGTCCAACGGTGTCCAACGGTGTCCCACGGTGTCCAACGGTGTCCAACGATGTCCAACGGTGTCCAACGGTGTCCAACGGTGTCCCACGGTGTCCAACGGTGTCCCACGTTGTCCCACGGTGTCCAACGATGTCCAACGGTGTCCCACGTTGTCCCACGTTGTCCCACGTTGTCCCACGTTGTTCCATGGTTTCCCACGTTGTCCCACGTTGTCCCACGTTGTCCCACGGTGTCCAACGATGTCCAACGGTGTCCAACGGTGTCCCACGGTGTCCAACGGTGTCCCACGTTGTCCCACGTTGTCCCACGTTGTCCCACGTTGTCCCACGTTGTCCCACGATGTCCCACGTTGTCCCACGTTGTCCCACGTTGTCCCACGATGTCCCACGTTGTCCAACGGTGTCCCACGGTGTCCCACGTTGTCCCACGTTGTCCCACGTTGTCCCACGGTGTCCAACGGTGTCCAACGGTGTCCAACGGTGTCCAACGATGTCCAACGATGTCCAACGGTGTCCAACGGTGTCCCACGTTGTCCCACGTTGTCCCACGGTGTCCAACGATGTCCAACGGTGTCCCACGTTGTCCCACGTTGTCCCACGTTGTCCCACGTTGTCCCACGTTGTCCCACGGTGTCCAAAGGTGTCCGACGATGTCCAACGGTGTCCAACGGTGTCCCACGATGTCCACCGATGTCCAACGGTGTCCAACGGTGTCCAACGGTGTCCAACGGTGTCCCACGTTGTCCCACGTAGTCCCACGTTGTCCCACGGTGTCCCACGATGTCCAACGGTGTCCCACGGTGTCCAACGGTGTCCCACGTTGTCCCACGTTGTCCCACGTTGTCCCACGTTGTCCCACGTTGTCCAACGGTGTCCCACGGTGTCCAACGGTGTCCCACGTTGTCCCACGTTGTCCCATGTTGTCCCACGTTGTCCCACGTTGTCCCACGTTGTCCCACGTTGTCCCACGTTGTCCCACGTTGTCCCACGGTGTCCAACGGTGTCCAACGATGTCCAACGGTGTCCAACGGTGTCCCACGATGTCCACCGATGTCCAACGGTGTCCAACGGTGTCCAACGGTGTCCCACGGTGTCCAACGATGTCCAACGGTGTCCAACGATGTCCAACGGTGTCCCACGTTGTCCCACGTTGTCCCACGTTGTCCCACGGTGTCCAACGATGTCCAACGGTGTCCCACGTTGTCCAACGGTGTCCAACGATGTCCAACGATGTCCAACGGTGTCCAACGGTGTCCCACGTTGTCCCACGTTGTCCCACGGTGTCCAACGGTGTCCAACGGTGTCCAACGGTGTCCAACGATGTCCAACGATGTCCAACGGTGTCCAACGGTGTCCCACGTTGTCCCACGTTGTCCCACGTTGTCCCACGTTGTCCCACGGTGTCCAACGGTGTCCAACGATTTCCAACGGTGTCCAACGGTGTCCCACGTTGTCCCACGTTGTCCCACGTTGTCCCACGATGTCCCACGTTGTCCCACGTTGTCCCACGTTGTCCCACGTTGTCCAACGGTGTCCAACGATGTCCAACGGTGTCCAACGGTGTCCCACGGTGTCCAACGGTGTCCCACGTTGTCCCACGTTGTCCCACGTTGTCCCACGTTGTCCCACGTTGTCCCACGTTGTCCCACGTTGTCCCACGTTGTCCCACGGTGTCCAACGGTGTCCCACGATGTCCAACGGTGTCCCACGTTGTCCCACGTTGTCCCACGTTGTCCCACGTTGTCCCACATTGTCCCACGTTGTCCAACGTCGTCCAACGGTGTCCAACGATGTCCAACGATGTCCAACGGTGTCCAACGGTGTCCAACGATGTCCAACGGTGTCCAACGATGTCCAACGATGTCCAACGGTGTCCCACGATGTCCAACGGTGTTCCACGTTGTCCCACGTTGTCCCACGTTGTCCCACGTTCTCCCACGTTGTCCCACGTTGTCCCACGTTGTTCCATGGTTTCCCACGGTGTCCAACGATGTCCGACGGTGTCCGACGATGTCCCGCGTTGTCCCACGTTGTCCCACGTTGTCCCACGTTGTCCCACGTTGTCCCACGTTGTCCCACGTTGTCCCACGGTGTCCAACGGTGTCCAACGATGTCCAACGGTGTCCAACGGTGTCCCACGATGTCCACCGATGTCCAACGGTGTCCAACGGTGTCCAACGGTGTCCCACGGTGTCCAACGATGTCCAACGGTGTCCAACGATGTCCAACGGTGTCCCACGTTGTCCCACGTTGTCCCACGTTGTCCCACGGTGTCCAACGATGTCCAACGGTGTCCCACGTTGTCCAACGGTGTCCAACGATGTCCAACGATGTCCAACGGTGTCCAACGGTGTCCCACGTTGTCCCACGTTGTCCCACGGTGTCCAACGGTGTCCAACGGTGTCCAACGGTGTCCAACGATGTCCAACGATGTCCAACGGTGTCCAACGGTGTCCCACGTTGTCCCACGTTGTCCCACGTTGTCCCACGTTGTCCCACGGTGTCCAACGGTGTCCAACGATTTCCAACGGTGTCCAACGGTGTCCCACGTTGTCCCACGTTGTCCCACGTTGTCCCACGATGTCCCACGTTGTCCCACGTTGTCCCACGTTGTCCCACGTTGTCCAACGGTGTCCAACGATGTCCAACGGTGTCCAACGGTGTCCCACGGTGTCCAACGGTGTCCCACGTTGTCCCACGTTGTCCCACGTTGTCCCACGTTGTCCCACGTTGTCCCACGTTGTCCCACGTTGTCCCACGTTGTCCCACGGTGTCCAACGGTGTCCCACGATGTCCAACGGTGTCCCACGTTGTCCCACGTTGTCCCACGTTGTCCCACGTTGTCCCACATTGTCCCACGTTGTCCAACGTCGTCCAACGGTGTCCAACGATGTCCAACGATGTCCAACGGTGTCCAACGGTGTCCAACGATGTCCAACGGTGTCCAACGATGTCCAACGATGTCCAACGGTGTCCCACGATGTCCAACGGTGTTCCACGTTGTCCCACGTTGTCCCACGTTGTCCCACGTTCTCCCACGTTGTCCCACGTTGTCCCACGTTGTTCCATGGTTTCCCACGGTGTCCAACGATGTCCGACGGTGTCCGACGATGTCCCGCGTTGTCCCACGTTGTCCCACGTTGTCCCACGTTGTCCCACGTTGTCCCACGTTGTCCCACGGTGTCCAACGGTGTCCCACGTTGTCCCACGTTGTCCCACGTTGTCCCACGTTGTCCCACGTTGTCCCACGTTGTCCCACGTTATCCCACGTTGTCCCACGTTGTCCAACGGTGTCCCACGATGTCCAACGATGTCCAACGATGTCCAACGGTGTCCAACGGTGTCCCACGTTGTCCCACGTTGTCCCACGTTGTCCCACGGTGTCCAACGATGTCCAACGGTGTCCCACGTTGTCCAACGGTGTCCCACGTTGTCCCACGTTGTCCCACGTTGTCCCACGTTGTCCCACGTTGTCCCACGATGTCCCACGTTGTCCCACGTTGTCCCACGTTGTCCCACGTTGTCCCACGTTGTCCCACGTTGTCCCACGTTGTCCCACGTTGTCCCACGATGTCCAACGGTGTCCAACGGTGTCCAACGATGTCCAACGGTGTCCAACGGTGTCCCACGGTGTCCAACGGTGTCCAACGGTGTCCCACGGTGTACAACGGTGTCCCACGTTGTCCCACGTTGTCTCACGTTGTCCCACGTTTTCCCACGATGTCCCACGTTGTCCAACGATGTCCAACGGTGTCCCACGTTGTCCCACGTTGTCCTACGTTGTCCCACGTTGTCCCACGTTGTCCCACGTTGTCCCACGTTGTCCCACGTTGTCCCACGTTGTCCCACGGTGTCCAACGGTGTCCAACGGTGTCCAACGGTGTCCCACGTTGTCCCACGTTGTCCCACGTTGTCCCACGTTGTCCCACGTTGTCCCACGTTGTCCCACGTTGTCCAACGGTGTCCCACGGTGTCCAACGGTGTCCCACGTTGTCCCACGTTGTCCCACGTTGTCCCACGTTGTCCCACGGTGTCCAACGGTGTCCCACGTTGTCCCACGTTGTCCCACGTTGTCCCACGATGTCCAACGGTGTCCAACGGTGTCCAACGATGTCCAACGGTGTCCAACGGTGTCCCACGGTGTCCAACGGTGTCCAACGGTGTCCCACGTTGTCCCACGTTGTCCAACGGTGTCCCACGGTGTCCAACGGTGTCCCACGTTGTCCCACGTTGTTCCATGGTTTCCCACGTTGTCCCACGTTGTCCCACGTTGTTCCATGGTTTCCCACGTTGTCCCACGTTGTCCCACGTTGTCCCACGGTGTCCAACGGTGTCCCACGTTGTCCCACGTTGTCCCACGTTGTCCCACGTTGTCCCACGTTGTCCCACGTTGTCCCACGGTGTCCAACGGTGTCCAACGAAGTCCAACGGTGTCCAACGGTGTCCCACGATGTCCACCGATGTCCAACGGTGTCCAACGGTGTCCAACGGTGTCCCACGGTGTCCAACGATGTCCAACGATGTCCAACGATGTCCAACGGTGTCCCACGTTGTCCCACGTTGTCCCACGTTGTCCCACGTTGTCCCACGTTGTCCCACGGTGTCCAGCGGTGTCCAACGATGTCCAACGGTGTCCAACGGTGTCCCACGATGTCCACCGATGTCCAACGGTGTCCAACGGTGTCCAACGGTGTCCAACGGTGTCCAACGATGTCCAACGATGTCCAACGATGTCCAACGGTGTCCCACGTTGTCCCACGTTGTCCCACGTTGTCCCACGTTGTCCCACGTTGTCCCACGTTGTCCCACGTTGTCCCACGTTGTCCCACGTTGTCCCACGTTGTCCCACGGTGTCCCACGGTGTCCAACGATGTCCAACGGTGTCCAACGGTGTCCCACGGTGTCCCACGGTGTCCAACGATGTCCAACGGTGTCCCACGTTGTCCCACGTTGTCCCACGTTGTCCCACGTTGTCCCACGTTGTCCCACGTTGTCCCACGTTGTCCCACGTTGTCCCACGGTGTCCAACGATGTCCAACGGTGTCCAACGATGTCCAACGATGTCCAACGGTGTCCCACGTTGTCCCACGTTGTCCCACGTTGTCCCACGTTGTCCCACGTTGTCCAACGATGTCCAACGGTGTCCAACGGTGTCCCACGATGTCCACCGATGTCCAACGGTGTCCAACGGTGTCCCACGATGTCCAACGATGTCCAACGATGTCCAACGGTGTCCAACGGTGTCCCACGTTGTCCCACGTTGTCCCACGTTGTCCCACGGTGTCCAACGATGTCCAACGGTGTCCCACGTTGTCCAACGGTGTCCCACGTTGTCCCACGTTGTCCCACGTTGTCCCACGTTGTCCCACGTTGTCCCACGATGTCCCACGTTGTCCCACGTTGTCCCACGTTGTCCCACGTTGTCCCACGTTGTCCCACGTTGTCCCACGTTGTCCCACGTTGTCCCACGTTGTCCCACGATGTCCAACGGTGTCCAACGGTGTCCAACGATGTCCAACGGTGTCCAACGGTGTCCAACGGTGTCCCACGGTGTCCAACGGTGTCCCACGTTGTCCCACGTTGTCCAACGGTGTCCAACGGTGTCCAACGATGTCCAACGATGTCCAACGGTGTCCAACGGTGTCCCACGTTGTCCCACGTTGTCCCACGGTGTCCAACGATGTCCAACGGTGTCCCACGTTGTCCCACGTTGTCCCACGTTGTCCCACGTTGTCCCACGTTGTTCCATGGTTTCCCACGTTGTCCCACGTTGTCCCACGTTGTCCCACGGTGTCCAACGGTGTCCAACGGTGTCCAACGGTGTCCAACGATGTCCAACGATGTCCAACGGTGTCCAACGGTGTCCCACGTTGTCCCACGTTGTCCCACGGTGTCCAACGATGTCCAACGGTGTCCCACGTTGTCCCACGTTGTCCCACGTTGTCCCACGTTGTCCCACGTTGTCCCACGGTGTCCAAAGGTGTCCGACGATATCCAACGGTGTCCAACGGTGTCCCACGATGTCCACCGATGTCCAACGGTGTCCAACGGTGTCCAACGGTGTCCAACGGTGTCCAACGATGTCCAACGGTGTCCAACGATGTCCAACGGTGTCCCACGTTGTCCCACGTTGTCCCACGTTGTCCCACGGTGTCCAACGATGTCCAACGGTGTCCAACGGTGTCCCACGGTGTCCCACGTTGTCCCACGTTGTCCCACGTTGTCCCACGTTGTCCCACGTTGTCCCACGTTGTCCCACGTTGTCCCACGTTGTCCCACGTTGTCCCACGGTGTCCAACGGTGTCCAACGGTGTCCAACGGTGTCCAACGATGTCCAACGATGTCCAACGGTGTCCAACGGTGTCCCACGTTGTCCCACGTTGTCCCACGGTGTCCAACGATGTCCAACGGTGTCCCACGTTGTCCCACGTTGTCCCACGTTGTCCCACGTTGTCCCACGTTGTCCCACGTTGTCCCACGTTGTCCCACGTTGTCCAACGGTGTCCCACGTTGTCCCACGTTGTCCCACGTTGTCCCACGTTGTCCCACGTTGTCCAACGGTGTCCCACGGTGTCCAACGGTGTCCCACGTTGTCCCACGTTGTCCCACGTTGTCCCACGTTGTCCCACGTTGTCCCACGTTGTCCCACGTTGTCCCACGTTGTCCCACGGTGTCCAACGATGTCCAACGGTGTCCCACGTTGTCCCACGTTGTCCCACGTTGTCCCACGTTGTTCCATGGTTTCCCACGTTGTCCCACGTTGTCCCACGTTGTCCCACGGTGTCCCACGTTGTCCAACGATGTCCCACGGTGTCCAACGATGTCCAACGGTGTCCCACGTTGTCCCACGTTGTCCCAC
Source organism: Bombus terrestris (assembly GCF_910591885.1). Classification (NCBI taxonomy): domain Eukaryota; kingdom Metazoa; phylum Arthropoda; class Insecta; order Hymenoptera; family Apidae; genus Bombus; species Bombus terrestris. Next base: position 38,458 of record NW_025963713.1, read on the forward strand.
GTTGTCCCACGTTGTCCCACGTTGTCCCACGGTGTCCAAAGGTGTCCAACGATGTCCCACGGTGTCCAACGGTGTCCCACGTTGTCCCACGTTGTCCCACGGTGTCCAACGATGTCCAACGGTGTCCAACGTTGTCCCACGGTGTCCCACGTTGTCCCACGTTGTCCCACGTTGTCCCACGTTGTCCCACGTTGTCCCACGTTGTCCCACGTTGTCCCACGTTGTCCCACGTTGTCCCACGTTGTCCCACGTTGTCCCACGTTGTCCCACGTTGTCCCACGTTGTCCCACGTTGTCCCACGGTGTCCAACGGTGTCCAACGGTGTCCAACGGTGTCCAACGATGTCCAACGGTGTCCAACGGTGTCCCACGGTGTCCAACGGTGTCCAACGGTGTCCCACGGTGTCCAACCGTGTCCCACGTTGTCCCACGTTGTCCCACGTTGTCCCACGATGTCCCACGTTGTCCAACGATGTCCAACGGTGTCCCACGTTGTCCCACGTTGTCCTACGTTGTCCCACGTTGTCCCACGTTGTCCCACGTTGTCCCACGTTGTCCCACGGTGTCCAACGGTGTCCAAAGATGTCCAACGGTGTCCAACGGTGTCCCACGTTGTCCCACGTTGTCCCACGGTGTCCAACGATATCCAACGGTGTCCCACGTTGTCCCACGTTGTCCCACGTTGTCCCACGTTGTCCCACGTTGTTCCATGGTTTCCCACGTTGTCCCACGTTGTCCCACGGTGTCCAACGATGTCCAACGGTGTCCAACGGTGTCCAACGATGTCCAACGGTGTCCCACGATGTCCAACGATGTCCAACGGTGTCCCACGTTGTCCCACGTTGTCCCACGTTGTCCCACGTTGTCCCACGTTGTCCCAGGTTGTCCCACGTTGTCCCACGTTGTCCAACGATGTCCAACGGTGTCCAACGGTGTCCAACGATGTCCAACGATGTCCAACGGTGTCCAACGGTGTCCAACGGTGTCCCACGATGTCCAACGGTGTCCAACGGTGTCCAACGATGTCCAGCGGTGTCCAACGGTGTCCCACGATGTCCAACGGTGTCCAACGATGTCCAACGGTGTCCCACGATGTCCAACGTCGTCCAACGGTGTCCAACGGTGTCCAACGGTGTCCAACGGTGTCCAACGATGTCCAACGGTGTCCAACGATGTCCAACGATGTCCAACGGTGTCCAACGATGTCCAACGATGTCCAACGGTGTCCCACGATGTCCAACGATGTCCAACGATGTCCAACGTCGTCCAACGGTGTCCCACGATGTCCAACGATGTCCAACGGTGTCCAACGATGTCCAACGGTGTCCAACAATGTCCAACGATGTCCAACGGTGTCCAACGGTGTCCCACGGTGTCCAACGATGTCCAACGATGTCCAACGATGTCCAACGGTGTCCAGCGATGTCCCACGGTGTCCAACGGTGTCCAACGGTGTCCAACGGTGTCCAACGATGTCCAACGATGTCCAACGGTGTCCAACGGTGTCCCACGTTGTCCCACGTTGTCCCACGGTGTCCAACGGTGTCCAACGGTGTCCCACGTTGTCCCACGTTGTCCCACGTTGTCCCACGTTGTCCCACGTTGTTCCATGGTTCCCACGTTGTCCCACGGTGTCCAACGGTGTCCAACGATGTCCAACGGTGTCCAACGGTGTCCAACCGTGTCCCACGTTGTCCCACGTTGTCCCACGTTGTCCCACGTTGTCCCACGTTGTCCCACGTTGTCCCACGTTGTCCCACGTTGTCCCACGTTGTCGCACGTTGTCCCACGTTGTCCCACGTTGTCCCACGTTGTCCCACGTTGTCCCACGTTGTCCCACGGTGTCCAACGATGTCCAACGGTGTCCCACGTTGTCCAACGGTGTCCCACGTTGTCCCACGTTGTCCCACGTTGTCCCACGTTGTCCCACGTTGTCCCACGATGTCCCACGTTGTCCCACGTTGTCCCACGTTGTCCCACGTTGTCCCACGTTGTCCCACGTTGTCCCACGTTGTCCCACGTTGTCCCACGTTGTCCCACGATGTCCAACGGTGTCCAACGGTGTCCAACGATGTCCAACGGTGTCCAACGGTGTCCCACGGTGTCCAACGGTGTCCAACGGTGTCCCACGGTGTCCAACGGTGTCCCACGTTGTCCCACGTTGTCTCACGTTGTCCCACGTTTTCCCACGATGTCCCACGTTGTCCAACGATGTCCAACGGTGTCCCACGTTGTCCCACGTTGTCCTACGTTGTCCCACGTTGTCCCACGTTGTCCCACGTTGTCCCACGTTGTCCCACGTTGTCCCACGTTGTCCCACGGTGTCCAACGGTGTCCAACGGTGTCCCACGGTGTCCAACGGTGTCCAACGGTGTCCCACGTTGTCCCACGTTGTCCAACGGTGTCCCACGGTGTCCAACGGTGTCCCACGTTGTCCCACGTTGTTCCATGGTTTCCCACGTTGTCCCACGTTGTCCCACGTTGTTCCATGGTTTCCCACGTTGTCCCACGTTGTCCCACGTTGTCCCACGGTGTCCAACGGTGTCCCACGTTGTCCCACGTTGTCCCACGTTGTCCCACGTTGTCCCACGTTGTCCCACGGTGTCCAACGGTGTCCAACGAAGTCCAACGGTGTCCAACGGTGTCCCACGATGTCCACCGATGTCCAACGGTGTCCAACGGTGTCCAACGGTGTCCCACGGTGTCCAACGATGTCCAACGGTGTCCAACGATGTCCAACGGTGTCCCACGTTGTCCCACGTTGTCCCACGTTGTCCCACGTTGTCCCACGTTGTCCCACGGTGTCCAGCGGTGTCCAACGATGTCCAACGGTGTCCAACGGTGTCCCACGATGTCCACCGATGTCCAACGGTGTCCAACGGTGTCCAACGGTGTCCAACGGTGTCCAACGATGTCCAACGATGTCCAACGATGTCCAACGGTGTCCCACGTTGTCCCACGTTGTCCCACGTTGTCCCACGTTGTCCCACGTTGTCCCACGTTGTCCCACGTTGTCCCACGTTGTCCCACGTTGTCCCACGTTGTCCCACGGTGTCCCACGGTGTCCAACGATGTCCAACGGTGTCCAACGGTGTCCCACGGTGTCCCACGGTGTCCAACGATGTCCAACGGTGTCCCACGTTGTCCCACGTTGTCCCACGTTGTCCCACGTTGTCCCACGTTGTCCCACGTTGTCCCACGTTGTCCCACGTTGTCCCACGGTGTCCAACGATGTCCAACGGTGTCCAACGATGTCCAACGGTGTCCAACGATGTCCAACGGTGTCCCACGTTGTCCCACGTTGTCCCACGGTGTCCAACGATGTCCAACGGTGTCCAACGGTGTCCCACGGTGTCCAACGGTGTCCCACGTTGTCCCACGTTGTCCCACGTTGTCCCACGTTGTCCCACGTTGTCCCACGTTGTCCCACGGTGTCCAACGGTGTCCAACGATGTCCAACGGTGTCCAACGGTGTCCCACGATGTCCACCGATGTCCAACGGTGTCCAACGGTGTCCAACGGTGTCCCACGGTGTCCAACGATGTCCAACGGTGTCCAACGATGTCCAACGGTGTCCCACGTTGTCCCACGTTGTCCCACGTTGTCCCACGGTGTCCAACGGTGTCCCACGTTGTCCCACGTTGTCCCACGTTGTCCCACGTTGTCCCACGTTGTCCCACGTTGTCCCACGTTGTCCCACGTTGTCCCACGTTGTCCCACGATGTCCCACGTTGTCCAACGATGTCCAACGATGTCCCACGTTGTCCCACGTTGTCCTACGTTGTCCCACGTTGTCCCACGTTGTCCCACGTTGTCCCACGTTGTCCCACGTTGTCCCACGTTGTCCCACGTTGTCCCACGGTGTCCAACGGTGTCCCACGTTGTCCCACGTAGTCCCACGTTGTCCCACGGTGTCCAACGATGTCCAACGGTGTCCCACGTTGTCCAACGGTGTCCCACGTTGTCCCACGTTGTCCCACGTTGTCCCACGTTGTCCCACGTTGTCCAACGATGTCCAACGGTGTCCAACGGTGTCCCACGATGTCCACCGATGTCCAACGGTGTCCAACAGTGTCCAACGGTGTCCCACGGTGTCCAACGATGTCCAACGGTGTCCAACGATGTCCAACGGTGTCCCACGTTGTCCCACGTTGTCCCACGTTGTCCCACGGTGTCCAACGATGTCCAACGGTGTCCAGCGATGTCCAACGGTGTCCAACGATGTCCAACGGTGTCCCACGATGTCCAACGATGTCCAACGATGTCCAACGGTGTCCAACGGTGTCCCACGTTGTCCCACGTTGTCCCACGTTGTCCCACGGTGTCCAACGATGTCCAACGGTGTCCCACGTTGTCCAACGGTGTCCCACGTTGTCCCACGTTGTCCCACGTTGTCCCACGTTGTCCCACGTTGTCCCACGATGTCCCACGTTGTCCCACGTTGTCCCACGTTGTCCCACGTTGTCCCACGTTGTCCCACGTTGTCCCACGTTGTCCCACGTTGTCCCACGTTGTCCCACGATGTCCAACGGTGTCCAACGGTGTCCAACGATGTCCAACGGTGTCCAACGGTGTCCAACGGTGTCCCACGGTGTCCAACGGTGTCCCACGTTGTCCCACGTTGTCCAACGGTGTCCAACGGTGTCCAACGATGTCCAACGATGTCCAACGGTGTCCAACGGTGTCCCACGTTGTCCCACGTTGTCCCACGGTGTCCAACGATGTCCAACGGTGTCCCACGTTGTCCCACGTTGTCCCACGTTGTCCCACGTTGTCCCACGTTGTTCCATGGTTTCCCACGTTGTCCCACGTTGTCCCACGTTGTCCCACGGTGTCCAACGGTGTCCAACGGTGTCCAACGGTGTCCAACGATGTCCAACGATGTCCAACGGTGTCCAACGGTGTCCCACGTTGTCCCACGTTGTCCCACGGTGTCCAACGATGTCCAACGGTGTCCCACGTTGTCCCACGTTGTCCCACGTTGTCCCACGTTGTCCCACGTTGTCCCACGGTGTCCAAAGGTGTCCGACGATGTCCAACGGTGTCCAACGGTGTCCCACGATGTCCACCGATGTCCAACGGTGTCCAACGGTGTCCAACGGTGTCCAACGGTGTCCAACGATGTCCAACGGTGTCCAACGATGTCCAACGGTGTCCCACGTTGTCCCACGTTGTCCCACGTTGTCCCACGGTGTCCAACGATGTCCAACGGTGTCCAACGGTGTCCCACGGTGTCCCACGTTGTCCCACGTTGTCCCACGTTGTCCCACGTTGTCCCACGTTGTCCCACGTTGTCCCACGTTGTCCCACGTTGTCCCACGTTGTCCCACGGTGTCCAACGGTGTCCAACGGTGTCCAACGGTGTCCAACGATGTCCAACGATGTCCAACGGTGTCCAACGGTGTCCCACGTTGTCCCACGTTGTCCCACGGTGTCCAACGATGTCCAACGGTGTCCCACGTTGTCCCACGTTGTCCCACGTTGTCCCACGTTGTCCCACGTTGTCCCACGTTGTCCCACGTTGTCCCACGTTGTCCAACGGTGTCCCACGTTGTCCCACGTTGTCCCACGTTGTCCCACGTTGTCCCACGTTGTCCAACGGTGTCCCACGGTGTCCAACGGTGTCCCACGTTGTCCCACGTTGTCCCACGTTGTCCCACGTTGTCCCACGTTGTCCCACGTTGTCCCACGTTGTCCCACGTTGTCCCACGGTGTCCAACGATGTCCAACGGTGTCCCACGTTGTCCCACGTTGTCCCACGTTGTCCCACGTTGTTCCATGGTTTCCCACGTTGTCCCACGTTGTCCCACGTTGTCCCACGGTGTCCCACGTTGTCCAACGTTGTCCCACGGTGTCCAACGATGTCCAACGGTGTCCCACGTTGTCCCACGTTGTCCCACGTTGTCCCACGTTGTCCCACGTTGTCCCACGGTGTCCAAAGGTGTCCAACGATGTCCCACGGTGTCCAACGGTGTCCCACGTTGTCCCACGTTGTCCCACGGTGTCCAACGTTGTCCAACGGTGTCCAACGTTGTCCCACGGTGTCCCACGTTGTCCCACGTTGTCCCACGTTGTCCCACGTTGTCCCACGTTGTCCCACGTTGTCGCACGTTGTCCCACGTTGTCCCACGTTGTCCCACGTTGTCCCACGTTGTCCCACGTTGTCCCACGTTGTCCCACGTTGTCCCACGTTGTCCCACGTTGTCCCACGTTGTCGCACGTTGTCCCACGTTGTCCCACGTTGTCCCACGTTGTCCCACGTTGTCCCACGTTGTCCCACGTTGTCCCACGTTGTCCCACGTTGTCCCACGGTGTCCAACGGTGTCCAACGGTGTCCAACGGTGTCCAACGATGTCCAACGGTGTCCAACGGTGTCCCACGGTGTCCAACCGTGTCCCACGTTGTCCCACGTTGTCCCACGTTGTCCCACGATGTCCCACGTTGTCCCACGATGTCCCACGGTGTCCCACGTTGTCCCACGTTGTCCTACGTTGTCCCACGTTGTCCCACGTTGTCCCACGTTGTCCCACGTTGTCCCACGGTGTCCAACGGTGTCCAAAGATGTCCAACGGTGTCCAACGGTGTCCCACGTTGTCCCACGTTGTCCCACGGTGTCCAACGATATCCAACGGTGTCCCACGTTGTCCCACGTTGTCCCACGTTGTCCCACGTTGTCCCACGTTGTTCCATGGTTTCCCACGTTGTCCCACGTTGTCCCACGGTGTCCAACGATGTCCAACGGTGTCCAACGGTGTCCAACGATGTCCAACGGTGTCCCACGATGTCCAACGATGTCCAACGGTGTCCCACGTTGTCCCACGTTGTCCCACGTTGTCCCACGTTGTCCCACGTTGTCCCACGTTGTCCCACGTTGTCCCACGTTGTCCCACGTTGTCCCACGTTGTCCCACGTTGTCGCACGTTGTCCCACGTTGTCCCACGTTGTCCCACGTTGTCCCACGTTGTCCCACGTTGTCCCACGTTGTCCCACGTTGTCCCACGTTGTCCCACGATGTCCCACGTTGTCCAACGATGTCCAACGGTGTCCCACGTTGTCCCACGTTGTCCTACGTTGTCCCACGTTGTCCCACGTTGTCCCACGTTGTCCCACGTTGTCCCACGATGTCCCACGGTGTCCCACGTTGTCCCACGTTGTCCTACGTTGTCCCACGTTGTCCCACGTTGTCCCACGTTGTCCCACGTTGTCCCACGGTGTCCAACGGTGTCCAAAGATGTCCAACGGTGTCCAACGGTGTCCCACGTTGTCCCACGTTGTCCCACGGTGTCCAACGATATCCAACGGTGTCCCACGTTGTCCCACGTTGTCCCACGTTGTCCCACGTTGTCCCACGTTGTTCCATGGTTTCCCACGTTGTCCCACGTTGTCCCACGGTGTCCAACGATGTCCAACGGTGTCCAACGGTGTCCAACGATGTCCAACGGTGTCCCACGATGTCCAACGATGTCCAACGGTGTCCCACGTTGTCCCACGTTGTCCCACGTTGTCCCACGTTGTCCCACGTTGTCCCACGTTGTCCCACGTTGTCCCACGTTGTCCCACGGTGTCCAACGATGTCCAACGGTGTCCCACGTTGTCCCACGTTGTCCCACGTTGTCCCACGTTGTTCCATGGTTTCCCACGTTGTCCCACGTTGTCCCACGTTGTCCCACGGTGTCCAACGGTGTCCCACGTTGTCCCACGTTGTCCCACGGTGTCCAACGATGTCCAACGGTGTCCAACGTTGTCCCACGGTGTCCCACGTTGTCCCACGTTGTCCCACGTTGTCCCACGTTGTCCCACGTTGTCCCACGTTGTCGCACGTTGTCCCACGTTGTCCCACGTTGTCCCACGTTGTCCCACGTTGTCCCACGTTGTCCCACGTTGTCCCACGTTGTCCCACGTTGTCCCACGGTGTCCAACGGTGTCCAACGGTGTCCAACGGTGTCCAACGATGTCCAACGGTGTCCAACGGTGTCCCACGGTGTCCAACGGTGTCCAACGGTGTCCCACGGTGTCCAACCGTGTCCCACGTTGTCCCACGTTGTCCCACGTTGTCCCACGATGTCCCACGTTGTCCAACGATGTCCAACGGTGTCCCACGTTGTCCCACGTTGTCCTACGTTGTCCCACGTTGTCCCACGTTGTCCCACGTTGTCCCACGTTGTCCCACGGTGTCCAACGGTGTCCAACGATGTCCAACGGTGTCCAACGGTGTCCCACGTTGTCCCACGTTGTCCCACGGTGTCCAACGATATCCAACGGTGTCCCACGTTGTCCCACGTTGTCCCACGTTGTCCCACGTTGTCCCACGTTGTTCCATGGTTTCCCACGTTGTCCCACGTTGTCCCACGGTGTCCAACGATGTCCAACGGTGTCCAACGGTGTCCAACGATGTCCAACGGTGTCCCACGATGTCCAACGATGTCCAACGGTGTCCCACGTTGTCCCACGTTGTCCCACGGTGTCCAACGATGTCCAACGGTGTCCCACGTTGTCCCACGTTGTCCCACGTTGTCCCACGTTGTCCCACGTTGTCCCACGTTGTCCCACGTTGTCCCACGTTGTCCCACGGTGTCCAACGGTGTCCAACGGTGTCCAACGGTGTCCAACGATGTCCAACGGTGTCCAACGGTGTCCCACGGTGTCCAACGGTGTCCAACGGTGTCCCACGGTGTCCAACCGTGTCCCACGTTGTCCCACGTTGTCCCACGTTGTCCCACGATGTCCCACGTTGTCCAACGATGTCCAACGGTGTCCCACGTTGTCCCACGTTGTCCTACGTTGTCCCACGTTGTCCCACGTTGTCCCACGTTGTCCCACGTTGTCCCACGGTGTCCAACGGTGTCCAAAGATGTCCCACGGTGTCCAACGATGTCCAACGGTGTCCAACGTTGTCCCACGGTGTCCCACGTTGTCCCACGTTGTCCCACGTTGTCCCACGTTGTCCCACGTTGTCCCACGTTGTCCCACGTTGTCCCACGTTGTCCCACGTTGTCCCACGTTGTCCCACGTTGTCCCACGTTGTCCCACGTTGTCCCACGTTGTCCCACGTTGTCCCACGGTGTCCAACGGTGTCCAACGGTGTCCAACGGTGTCCAACGATGTCCAACGGTGTCCAACGGTGTCCCACGGTGTCCAACGGTGTCCAACGGTGTCCCACGGTGTCCAACCGTGTCCCACGTTGTCCCACGTTGTCCCACGTTGTCCCACGATGTCCCACGTTGTCCAACGATGTCCAACGGTGTCCCACGTTGTCCCACGTTGTCCTACGTTGTCCCACGTTGTCCCACGTTGTCCCACGTTGTCCCACGTTGTCCCACGGTGTCCAACGGTGTCCAAAGATGTCCAACGGTGTCCAACGGTGTCCCACGTTGTCCCACGTTGTCCCACGGTGTCCAACGATATCCAACGGTGTCCCACGTTGTCCCACGTTGTCCCACGTTGTCCCACGTTGTCCCACGTTGTTCCATGGTTTCCCACGTTGTCCCACGTTGTCCCACGGTGTCCAACGATGTCCAACGGTGTCCAACGGTGTCCAACGATGTCCAACGGTGTCCCACGATGTCCAACGATGTCCAACGGTGTCCCACGTTGTCCCACGTTGTCCCACGTTGTCCCACGTTGTCCCACGTTGTCCCACGTTGTCCCACGTTGTCCCACGTTGTCCAACGATGTCCAACGGTGTCCAACGGTGTCCAACGATGTCCAACGATGTCCAACGGTGTCCAACGGTGTCCAACGGTGTCCCACGATGTCCAACGGTGTCCAACGGTGTCCAACGATGTCCAGCGGTGTCCAACGGTGTCCC